>NC_040029.1:6392600-6684576 GCF_000972845.2 Larimichthys crocea | reverse complement strand
TTTTGCGAATGACTTTTTTTGGCCATATTATTACTCTGACTTGTTTGGGTTTTATACATGACTTCAGAGCAAGAGCTCATCATTATACTATGACTTTTTATATATTAGACTGACTTTTTTGCCATACTATACTATGACTTTGTTATATAGAGTGAACTGACTTTTTTTTGCATACCTATACTATGATTTTTTCTAATAAGTATACTGACTTTTTTTTCCAGTCGGTAAACGAGATAGATAGATCTATAAATAGATAGATTTGGAAATGCTACATTGTTTTTTTCATTGTTAGCTTGTCTTTATGTATTATGTCCTGTATAATTAAGTGTATGAGTGTCATAGTAAGTGATAAAATGAAGACTAAATTAAACAATAGAAGTAAGTCACTTACTTACTTATATATTGTTTTTACTTATACCCCTCCTCAACACCTTAAGGACATCTTAGATAACTTAGAGTAATGGGGGACGTGTCCCATTACTGTCTTTTGTGTTATATACTTAACAGCGTAAATTAAACAAATAAGTAAGTAAATGAAAAAACACCTTGTAACATGTTTGCTTGTCTCATCATTTGGGCGTTAATCCAAGATTTAAATATCATGATCTCTTTACGTGTAAGGGAGGGGACAGTGACGCTGTGTCATTATCAAACTGAACATTTTCTTTGTACGGACAGCCAACTATGTAAATTGTTACGTAACCAGAAACCAGATGCACCCTCATAAGACTCAACCCCCGACTTCAGAAGCTCCAGCAGCGCTCTAGCCACCAGCGAATACAGCCTACAAGGCTGGGGGATGTTTTTTTTCCGGCTTTATTTGGACGCCGCCTTCTCAAAGCCGAAAGCCCCTCATAAGATTGGGCCCGGGGAACCCAGTGGTAACCAGAAGGAGCGATGAAGAGCAGACCGTACGCGGCTGCTTTGTGAGACCAGCTGCCAACTCAACCAGAGTTGGAGGAAAACAAAAGCACAGCTGAAGAGACAAAAATCCTGAAGGAGTCGTTCATCAACAAGGAAAAAGAGACAAGGAAGGAGCTAGAGGACTCAAGAAGTACACCAATCCAGAAACTCTCAGCACCGCAAAGATCGCCAAACAAGTCTGCGACAACACCAAGAGGAAGAAAAAGAAACTCTTGCAGGTCGACTATGAGGACTGCAGGTGGCTCACATCATAATGAGGAAAAGTTCCAGGCAGACAAAACAAGAACAAGCGTCTTCAGGAGGAACTGGAACGGCTCCACATTTCTTCCAAGTGCTCAATGCCAGGTTGAAAATGATGTCCCCAAGCTCAAAAAGCAAGCCTTACCTTCAGCAGGATCTTGATAATGAGATCTTGCAGAAGCAGCTCGTGCAGTCTGATACGAAGAAGCCTTCAGGCACTCCGGAAAGAGAGACAAGAACAAGACCTCCCAAGAGCAACTGGAGGCAGGCGAGTTGTGTCACTCCATGGTCAAGCAGCAGGCGACACCTGAGGTTTGACCTTGAGAAGGAGCTTGAGCAGAAAAACTCTGCAGAAAAGTTATGAGGAGCTGCAAGAGACACACAAGCTCAGTCAGGACAAGTTCTCTGTCGAGATTGAAGCTGAAGGAAAAAACATACTCTAAGAAGGAACTGGACAAGATGCACGAGACTACCCAGAATATGAAGCCGAATCACCCGCGTCAAGAGCAGGGCAGACCCTGCAGCGTGAGCTTGAAACGGAAGTCAAGTCTCATGCAGTCTCAGTGTCAGAGGGCTTCCGTATGACCCAAAACGTGAGGGCTGACAGGAAGCCATCCGTCAACAGATGGCAGAGAGATCACTGTCCTGCAGCAAAATGCCCATGGAAGCAAAAAGATTTTTGAGAGCGAGCTGGACAACCTGAAAACTGAGCTCAGTGTTCAGATCTCACTCAGCCTGAAGCTATCCACTGAGTTCACGGCTGAGAGAGAGGCTCTCCAAAAAATCACAGACAGTAATGACAACCAACCACCAAAGGAGGCTGAAGCCACTGAGGACAAGCAGTGCGAGCAGGAAGAGACCATCAGTCTGCACTGGCCCTCGAACCACCGAAGCAGGCTGAGGACAAGCAGGCGAGCAGCAGCGCCATCAGTCCGCACTGGCCCTCGAATCCCAGAGAGAGGCTCAGGGAATCTTCCAGACAGGAAGCAAACCACCTTCTGTCTGGAAGAGGACCCGTCACTTTCTGGGTTTGAGGAAAACCACAGAGGTGGAGAGGAGGAGGGAGAACTAAAGAACATCGAGTTGCTCGGGTTTTCCCAGGTGCTCTGGTTTCCCCTGCGTCCAAGGACGCAAAAAAACGCAAAAAAAAAAAAAAAAAAATTAAAACAAACAAAAAAAAAAGTTCAAAGTTCAGACATTGTTATATTTCATAGTTTTTGTAGGTGCACAGTTCTTGGGCCTTTTTACAGAAACATCCCTCGGTCTGTGTCTTATCTGATTTAAGATGAACATCACAGAAACATAAAATTATCTAATATCCTAAGTGAATATAAAAGATAATATTTAATTCAAATATTTAGTTTTTAATTTAAATTAACTGTTTTGCTAATTAATTTTTTGTCCTTCACAGTCAATGGCACTGGGAATTCATGATTCATGCATTCGGTTCTTTAAGCTACATTACAACCAGTTTAATTTTTTGCCATATTATACTATGACTTTTTTATGGTATACTGACTTTTTTGCCATATTATACTATGACTTTTTATATAGTATACTGACCTTTTTTTGCCATACTATACTATGACTTTTTTATATAGTGAACTGACTTTTTCTTTGCCATACTATACTATGATTTTTTTAATATAGTATACTGACTTTTTTTTCCAGTCGGTAAAGAGATAGATAGGATAGATAAATAGATAGATTTGGACAAGCTAACATGTTTTTTCATTGTTAGCTTGTCTTTATGTATTATGTACTGTATAATTAAGTGTATGAGTGTCTATAGTAAGTGCATAAATGAATAAGTAAGTAAACAATATAAGTAAGTCACTTACTTACTTATATATTGTTTATTACTTATTACACTCATAAACACATTAAGACAGTAGAGTAACTTAGAGTAATGGGGGACGTGTACCATTACTGTCTTTATGTGTCTGTATAATTAACAGCGTAAATTAACAAATAAGTAAGTAAATGAAAAAACAAATGTAACATGTTGGCTTGTCTCATCATTTGGGCGTAATCCAGTATTTAACTATTCTATCTATATCTTTACTGTGTAAGGGAGGGGACAGTGAAGCTGTGTCAATTAAAACTGAACATTTTCTTTGTAAAGGCAGAACTATGTAAATTGTCACGTAACCAGTAAAACCAGCTGCACCTCATAAGATTCAAACCCACGACTTCAGAAGCTCCAAGCAGCGCTCTACCAACCAGCGATATCAGCCTACACAGGCTGGGATGTTTTTTCCAGCTTTATTTTGGACGCAGCCTTCAAAGCCGAACGCACCTCATAAGATTGGAACTCACAACCTCATAGCTTAGAAGAAGCACTCCACCAAACTGAGTTATTGGCCCACATAGATGGAGATGTTCATTCATGTTCATTTATATGAACATACATACATACAGACGTCAAAGCGGCACTCCACCAAACTCAGCTATCGGCCCACATAGGTGGTGATGTTTTCTCTCGCAGTTTACACTCTTCCTTTTGGACGGAGACCTCAAAAGCAACTGCAGCTCATAAGATTTGAACCAATGACTTCACCGTTTACAAACAGCTCACACCAAAGTGAGCTACAGGTCCACATAGTTTGTCACCGGTAGTTTCCACTCTTTCTTCTGGATCCAATCCAACCCGCCTCGTAAGACTTTAGTCCTCAAAATTCTGCCAAGAATTGAACCATAATTTCCCAAACTTCCAAGAAGGACTGTAACTTCCTGAGCTAATGGACTTGACACCCCTGAACACACACTCTTTCCTTTGGATATAGACCTTCAAAATTAATTGCAGCACTTCAACATCACTGGATCAGACACATTTAGATATTAATCTTAGAGCTCATCAGGATCGAACCTATGTCTTCCACACTTCAAAACAGCGCTCTAACATCCTGAGCCAGTGGAGCAGGATCACCTGTCGGATTTTGAGTCTTTCTCTGGGTCTTCAACTTCAAAAGCATCAAGTGCACAACCTCAAAACTGCCTCAACTCTTGGAGGCAGTGCGCTGTCATCCTGACTGTTATAAAAATTAGGGTTACACAGCTAGTTAGATGTTTTAACTTATACAATGTTTGTTCTTATATTACATGTCCTTAGGGCCCTTTATTGCTGAGACTGGCAGGGTAAGGTAAAGTTCAGGTTAATGTATAAATAGAGGGATTTCAGAATAGCATGAGGCCTAGGGACAGGTCAGAGAGGTGACATCAAGATTGGGGACATACTGGCTACTCATTAGGTGATATGTTGAAGAAAGCTGTTTAAATGCATTATATGCAAATTGACTGTTAACAATTTACAGGGGTTGAGACAGCCCATCTTCAGGAAAATGTATAAGAACCAACTGTTAACGCTCCTCAGGGAGCCTTTTTCTCTGTAACCCCTTTAGTGTGTTGCACTGTGAAACGCTCCTCTTGTACAAGAACAATAAATTCAGCTTAAACTTTGATGCTTTGAATCCGATCCTCCTTATATAAGGGTTTTTCTTTAAAATTCCCATAACACTGACCTGTTGGAAAATTGATCATTTGAACACAGACCTCAAATATTTTACCAAGAATTACCACATCCATGCAAGACTTTACCCCCCTGGGCCAATGGGTTGGAGATGATGAACTGTCTTTGCTCTCCTGCATCAACATCAGCTGTTCCTCATTTCATTTGACTGCAGCTCATCAATAATCCAAACAAGATGAAAGAAGAAATGGAAGTAAACAACGACTACAAATATTAGATCAATCACCACCTCTACCTGTAACAAAGGGAGAGGCTACAACAGGCGTTTCTTGATGTTTTATTATTTAAAATAATATAAACTAATTTTAAATGACATATTTACCGATATTGAAAATCTTATTTTGAAAGTCCTTACCGGGAGTGATAGTAAGGTATGGTTGACCTTAATTAACACCTGGCTTGTAGTTCCTTCCACACCAGTTATTACGCATTGTAGCGTATCTAGAATATGGCGCTTTGCCGCCCTCCTGTGGTCACAGCAGAGAACTGCAACACATTAAATTAGTAAAAACAGCGTCACCGCTAACGTATCATACTTCCGGTGAACACTTTCAAAATAAAGTGACGGCGTCGATGCCACATAAATCAATCTCACATAATTGATTATTCTTTTTTATTCTGTTATTGTCATCTCTACCGAGTGTCAGACGGTAGACTATCAAGAGACGACAACGACTACACATGGAGGAGGAATCTGTAGGCTACTCGTCCTTTAGGGTGTTAGTTAGTAAGGCTAACGTGATAGCAAGGCTATCACAAGGGGAGCTCGCAGTGTTTTTTTGACTGACAATGATGATTTCAGGACCATTATTTCATTTTACAATAATTAATTATAATTAATTAATATAATTTTCAATAATTTTGGCGAACTTAGGTTGCAGTTTCCGCCTGACACCGCTAGAGGGCACCACACAACATGTTACGTTATATGGAATCAGGGGTGCTTTGCTGCCCTCCTGTGGTCACAACAGGGAACTGCAACACATTCAATTAGTAAAAAGGGCGTCACTAACCAACTACCACTTCCGGTAAACACTTACAAAATAAAGTGACAACGTAAACGGGATATAACACAATCTTGACTGATTATTTTCTACTCGTCGTCTACGTAGTGGAGGAGCTCGCAGTTCATATTTTCTGGACTGATAATGATAATTTCTGGACCATTTCTTTCAGTTCACGTCGCATTGCCTTGATTTTGTATTTACCGGAACATTTCATTTTGAATGTGGTGACAGGAAGTGATAGTATTCTAACATGTTTGTATTGATGCCAGCTTAACACTAAGGCTGCAGTTCCTGCCTGCCGCCACTAGAGGGCGACATAATATGTTGTACATTATACCGTATCAAGGCGCTTTGCTGCCCTCCTGTGGTCACAATGTTGAACTACAACACATTGAATTAGTAAAAACGGCGTCACTAACACTGACACTTCCGGTGAATACTTTCAAAATAAAGTGACGTACTCGCCACATAAGACTCTCATAATTATTTTCACGTGGTTACTTTTTAATGTATTCTGAGAGTACACCTGTTATTCTTCTGTGTAGCTGTTAAACTTCAAAATAAAGCTGTGTTTTACAGATTCACTTGGATTTCCAGGTACTGTAGTTCAAATCTATACCATAAACTTGAAAAAGGCCCCCCCAAAAAAATCCATCCAACTGACTTTCATAACTTTTATTAAATGTTTGATCTGTGAATAAATATCTGAATTGCCTGCGACACTCTGACCGCCCGCCGCGAGCTGAAGCAGCATAAATATACATGAAGAAGAAACAGAACAACACCAAACACGTTTACATTCAGAAGACTTCAGTCGCAGCTGCAAACAGAGATCACTTCAGGTGATCAGGTTCAGACAGTGAGTGGACCTGCAGGCCGGGATCACAAATGCATATTGCTGATTTCATCTGACAGTCATCTCTATTGCTAATTATTTTCTCAAATATTGCAGATTTGTGCTTCTTTTTTAAATCACTTTTTAAAATAATTCAAACCGAATGAACTGATCCCAACCTAAGGAGTTTAAAAATGTTTCCCACAGCACAGATTGTTAATATAAGACATGTTTGATTGCCCGGTCCAGTTTCTCTGTGCAGAAACAACATCCAAACTTTCAACAAGCTACAAACACACAAAAACGTCTGGAAACATCTGCACAACTTGCACAAGTTTGACAGATTTTTCTGCACATTACAGATAAAAAACAAACAAACATAAAACAAACTCTTTCAATTTGACATACATCAAAAAATCTTGTGATACATCACAGTCAACACATTTTCTGCACTAAAACGTTGATTTTCAGAAAATCTTTAGATTCATAGCGATAAAAATAAAGTGTTAAGAGCGTGAAATGAAAGGAAAACGTGCACTCAACAAAGAAAATATCAAGTTACATCCATAAATCCAAGAGTCAGCTGCAAGTGTCACTGCTGTAACAAACAGCCAATCAGATGGTTTCAAAATGTGTTTCTGATGTAGAGGTTGGATAAATTCATCTCTCTCACAGTAATGTAGTGTTGGACATAAAACTCCTCCTTGTAGTCACATCAGATAAACAACCTAAAGTTAGATAATTAAATTGTTAATTCAAATTATACTGGACTAAATTTAGACACAACTGTCAGCAGTGCAGCCAACGTGGTTTCTGCAGGTTAACAAGTTCAATTCAAGACTTCCTGAGATCTTCGGGACAACAACTATAATTTCATCACATATTTTCCCAGCAGTCAATACTGATAATAATTGCTGCTTTTCTACTGGAGCTTTAAGGTTGTTAAAATCATCCACAAACGTCTGTCTCTTGTGAGGTTGTTTTTTTTGTTGAGTGCGATTCCTTTCACAGAATTTGAGCCATGATGTCTAAAAACAAAAAAAAAGTTAAAGTGTAAAACAAACGTCAAACATCGGTGGATCTTTACAGTAATTCAAGCTACTGTCAGTGCTGGCAGTGTCACATCTGATATTTTAAACTCTTTCGAGGACAAACTTCGACCTGAACTTTGGCTGACTCGCTTACATTATTTTCTAATATTACAATCAAATCAAATAAAAAAGCACATTAAACAGTGTTGTGGTGAAAAATAAAAGTCCAGTTTTAGGGGGTGAAAACAAAAAAACCCAAAAAGAATTGTTTAATTATTAATCTAAATGTTGAACTTCTTTGTGAGAACTACATCTATACACCTGTATTTACACTAACTCACCCTCATGTCAGGAATATACACACACTACATACTGTAAATGTACACTTTATCTTAAATAGATAAATAAATATCACACACACACATTACAAACACACCAAAGTGTTTGGGGGAAGATACATTCCACCATGTTGTAACGACAAAGTGAGGAAGGGTTCTAACCGTCTGCAACGCCTCTAAATTACACCTTCCTGTTCTCAGCTTTTCAGAATAAAGCAGCGTTTAAACAGTAAATCCATCGACTTAGCAGCCGTGACTGAGTTTACCCAGCAATCAATCGGTGTCTGGTTACATACTACAGAGCTACGAAGCTGATGAGAAAGGAGAAAAGAAATCAAAATATTTCCCCACATTAATATAGTACAAAAAAACAACATCTATAACATGATGAGGAGCTTTTACTCTGGAGGGATGGTGCTGTTTTTACAGTTGATTTGATGGTCTTAACTGTTTTCTATGTGTGTTGTTGACCTCTTTGAATTAAGACATTTCTTTTCTGACTTCCTCCTCCCCTCACAGCACACCACCTGAGGTGATTCAAGTGATTTCTTGAACCCACGGCTGTCCAGGCGTCTCGTCAGCCGGTTCCCTTCACAGCATCCCGTCCAGGTTCTTCTCTGCGTTCTCCTTGTCGGTGCTGGTGGTGTCCGGAGGGCTGTACTGGGTGTGGTAGTCACGGAGGATTGTCACCACGTCGTGGTGGCCGAAGTGGACCGCCTCGTCCATCGGCGTGTTCCCCCACCTGCAGCAGAGGGAGCAGTCACAACAGTGAACACGTGGAGAGCTCCAGGATAACAATTAAAGACTCAAAGTTAGTCCAAGCTGTCCAGGTGTCAGTCACAGTCTTACCTGTCTTTGGGAATCGGGTTGACTTTACAGGCCTCCAGCAGGAAGCGAACCACCTCGGCATGTCCTAAAAACACACACACACACACATCAGATACACAAACACACTGACCAGAATAACTCATCAACACACTGACGATGATTTCCTGTTTTACCTTCAGCAGCTGCCACATGCAGAGCCGTCCTGGAGTCATAGTCCCTCTGCTCCATGTCCATGGAGGACAACGCAAACCTGGATGAGCAGATCACCAAATGTTAGACATCGAGTCAAGAAAGGACGACAAAGGTAACGGATGGAAGAAACACTCTGAAGAGCTGGTTTACCTCCTCAGAGCAGAGACGTCTCCAGTGTAAGCAGCAAACAGCAGATTGATCACCGACTTCACCTGAAACACAACAAACATGTTAAAGCTGAGCCGAGAAGAGGAGACAGAATTTATGAAGTCAAACTACCAGTGAGACGATTTGAGGGGCGAGGGAACATTATTTCCACCAGATGGCGCTGCAGGTTAAAAATACTATTCACGAGGTCACCCAGCATCCAGACCGCTCAGCACAGAGTGGGAGGATGGGATGCAGACAGTCTGAAAAATGTTGTACAGCCCAATGAAGACTAAAAATAAAGGAGGAAAACTTAAGTTTAAAACTTTAACAGGAGGATGGATGGGAGTTTCTCACCCTCTGGTCTCCTCCCTCCCGGCGAGGATCCAGTTTCTTCGCAAAGTGCCTCAGGTTATCGTAGTTGTGGAAGTTGCAGAGAGAAACCAGGTCCTGAAAGATGAGAATAACCTTTGTCAAGACCAAATAACATGACGCCGCTCTGGTCTCTGAAGAACCAGCTGATGTGGAGGTTTACCGTGCAGAACTGGATGCCTCTGACACTGTTGCCCAGCTTGTCCAGTGGAGGCGACCAACACATGATGCCCATCACGTTTGGAACGACCAGCAGGATGCCGCCAGCAACGCCAGATTTCGCCGGCAGGCCGACCTGAAACAGCAAGAAAAGACGTCGTGTTCAGAAACCAGTCGAAAGAAGATGTTTACCATTCGAGATGTTTGATGGACGGCATACTGACGTGGAAAGCGAACTGTCCGGAGAAGTCGTACATGCCGCAGGAGTGCATCAGGCTGAGAGTGTTCCGCACCGCCTCGGGGCTCAGCACGCGCTCCCCTGTGATTGGACAGAAGCCGCCGTTGGCCAGAGTCGCGGCCATGACGCTGGCGCTCTCGCAGGTCACCTCGATGGAGCACAACTGATGTGGAAGAACATAAAGAAGAAGTTAGACTGAACACAGAACAACACATTTGTGGGTGGTCACTCTAAACATTTCTGTGTTTTGAGTATTTATAGGACTTTTTTTCGACACCAGTCTCATCGGTTTTGTGTGAAAACATGGACTTTGAACTCTGGAGATGAGTATTTGTCTTTCTTCTGTTACGCAGACTATTTCATGATACATCCGGTGACCTATTCATAGCTTAGTCTCTGTGGAAACACCAGAGATCCATGCTGAAGTGTGGAGAAGAAGACGGGGATGCAGAGCTGGATCCAAGGTGATACAAACCATGTGTACCGTCTGTTATCGTCAACGTTAGATCACTCCCCATTAAAATAAAGAAGCGAACGTCGCTGAATGAACCCACTTGTCTTATCTTAAAGAAATAGACCTTTTTCCAAGCAGCTCCATTTACCTGGAAGTAGAAGTCGAGGATGGAGGTCATGTCTGTCCCCTCTGGGAAACACTGAAAGAACAACAACACTGTCAAGCTTCTCTGCAGTTACCTCTAGAATATGAATCATCGCTTTAAAAAGGACAAAATCTGAATGAAAGGAGAATAAAACAACATTAAAGAATGATGTAATGTGTACGACAAAGCACCAAAAACTAACTGAAGGAGACTGAATGAAAACGTAGAACTCAGCACTCGACGACCTTTGGCCTTACCTTCTTCTCCTTCAGGTAATAGCCGATGGCAAAGTTTCTGTCTCCAGACTCTCGCTCTGACTGGAAACTGGGACACGCACAGAGGGAGGGGGTTTGTTATTTAAACACCATGACTCAGCTCATGTTATATAAAACTGTCCTGGCTGAATGATTTTTCTCTCCAAAGTTGCTGCGTGACCTCGAAATCCTCTCAGTGATTCAGAAATGTCCTTCACACCTCGAGAGCTTCACGTTTAAATATTCCTCGTGCGTAATGAATCGATGTTTGATCTGTAAGTGTTCGGTGGCGTCGTACTCACGTGGCGTTGCTGAAGCCCACGTACTCGTTTCCTGCCAGTTTGTTCATGAAGTTCATGACCTGCAGAGTGCAGGAGCAGATTTAGAGGAGACAATCCACGAATAAAGGACAGTTTAAAAGTATCTGGCAACGTCATGTCTGGTTTTAATATGCATGCTCTTCCAGCTCTGTTTTTGGTCTCCACCAACTCCTGAAGGAAATATCTGTCGCTTTAGCTGATGAATGCTCCTCTATGTTAGCCAGTCTTAGCTCTGTCTTGCTGTCTGCTACAGGTACAGATGTTGTTTAATGAAAACAGCTACATGAGTGGTGAGACTGAACAATGAGGTCAGTGTGGTCTTGGTCTTGTAGCACCTATTGTTGTGAAGATGTTGGTGATGTAGTGTCACGCTGAGTGGAATACTCACATAATCAAATTTCTCAGCGTTGCTTGCGCCTTGCTGAAACACAAAAAGAACAATCACAGTATTAAATTTGTATCTAACCCCTTTAAAATTTGTACATTAAACTGCCACAGACACTAAAAGTTACCCATTAGCACTAATATGCATGATCCATATGTCTACAGTATATTAAACTATGACAGGAAAACATCACTACTGTTTTTAAAATCAACAAGCTGAGCTCATCAGTTATGTGACCAATCAAACCAATCGATGAATTAAGATTAGAGGTGGGAGACTAGCTGGAGATGGAGGAGGTGAAATAAAAATCCACTCAGAGTTTCTGGTTTGGTAAAAGAACAGAAAGAAAATATATATATACACTATCATGGAAAGAAAATTTTCAACTTAACTTGCTTCATCAGGCTAAACTAACAATGTGAAGTTAGATGCGGCTAATAGAGGTCAGCGTACTCTGAGTGTTACAGGTGTGTTTATGTGGTGTGTTTATGTTACAAAGCCGTGACAGGTGAGTTATTTTCAGGTGAATTCACACTGCGAGCCACATCGTCAAGTCAAAAGACGTCCTAAAGGGGAATTTGTGAGAAAATAACCCCTGTTATGTCATTGTGATGTCATCGGGGTCATCTCGGCTTGTTTGAAGTGCAATTTGACAAAGCGAAGACGGTACAAACAAAGATGTTTGATACTTGTTGCATAGGCTGAGTATTGTTTGAGCTTGACATATATTAAGGACTGAAATTCTCTCTGTGCAATGCACCTTTTAATCAATAACTAGACTTCTGCTGCTCATTTCATCTGATTTGACTGGTTTTGTGAAATGGATCGGCTGCTGAGACGTTGATTTAATAATTTATTATTTACGATTTAATTAATCCAACTAAAAAAAACAAGTGTTGAACAAACAAATTCATCCTCTGTCAGCATGACAAATATTCAATGTCTGTATGTTAGGATGCATTGTGACATATGTGACAAAGGTATTTCTAATTCAGTTTAATTAAGTTTGACATAAATGGTCATTACGTTAATATAAGAGTAAGACATATACAGACTCGTTTGATATGTAGCTTGCAGTGTGAATACATATTTTGAGTTGCATCATCTACTGTGTCTGACAAAAAGTCTCTAGTCTTGGTCTAAGACTTACTAACTCAAATGGATGACTGATAAAGACAAACAAAAATCAGTTATAAATAAAAACATATAAATCAGAAACAAAGAGGTCCTTCTCTACTGAAGAATGGAGTATGATATAAAACCAGTGTTTGAGTTGAGCCATAGCTGTACTGTTTATAATCCAGACGTATAAACAGTTTTTTGGAGAATGCAGGTGAAAAGTCTAAAGAAGCAACATTTAAACATTCATAAACAGCCATGTGAAGGCTAAAAGCTTGTCACAAATCCAGACAAAAGAGGGGAAAAAATAATTAAAAAGGAAAAATTACCAACGTCATTGACCTGTTGCAGTGGTCATAATTTCCCAAAGATCCTAATGCTGTAAAATATGCAACAACACATAAAACCACACAACGAGCCTTGAAAAGGTACATTGCAAATGAGTGTATTTGAATCTAGCTTTAGAGAGAGGAGAGAGGAGGAAGAGGGGACGCATGCACAGAGTCCCCCCCGCCCGATAGAACCTGGTTTTATTAATCGGATCAATGGATACGATAGATTCAACCTTCAGCTGCAGAGATCTCAGCAGTGATTGGTTGGGATTCAAAGGGAGAGTGATTGTTACAGATCATCCAGGAATGATCGACAGGAGGAAGAGGAATCAGTGATTACTGATGAAACTACAAATCTATGAAGGAGTCTGTTGATTTGAGTCTTAGTGAATCTTCCTGGTCATCATTCCCGTATGATGTGAACACAACAAAGGACTGGATGACTCTTCTGCTCATCCACATGTGCACAGCCGGTGTCATGTCAAATAAAAAAACAAAAGGATTTCTCATCTTACTCGTGTAATTAAAAATGAAAAACAAGGACAAAGACAAAAGTTATTTTTTATTAAGCTGCATTATGTGTTGGTGATTTTAGTTTATAAGTCTCTAAAGGAGGCTAAAATATGTGGTTTGGTTTTATTCTCGACAGTGACTGGAGGGCAGAGAAACACTTTTATTGTGAAGTTTCTATCCTGACAGTGTGTCTTAGTGAATGTTGGGAACGTGGGCGAGGAGTAGGCTTGGTTGGAGGCACATTTGAAGGATTTGTACTGCTGGAGTCGACCGATTGATTATTCGATAGATGCAAAAAAAATGTCAGAAAACTCAGTTTTCAGTCTTTAAAATATGGAGATCTCCTGCTTTTCCTTGTTTTATATCAGTTGTACTTATACAACATGCACCAGACTTTCTATTCTACACTGATACAGTCTGAATACACACTTCAAACATAAATGAAATGCTGCTGTACAACGGCTAAAATCAGGCAAACAAAGAGCAAATATGGTGATTTATTCACACTCTGAGCAACATAATCAAACAGTCCACAGAGGTCAAAACAGGACATTTGAGGACGTCATTGATTGTTATTCTTCACCACCTAATGGTCAATCAACTAATTGATTCATTAAGAAGACATCTCTATTTTAATTAATCATAAATTAAGATGCTGACAAGTTAATATGTTGATATTAACTCACAAAAATGATGTAATTGCTCAGAGTGTAAAGGACTGCAGTTCTTAAAGAGTCTAAACGTTCCCACAGATCTGATTCCTCTCAAATTAACCTGATACAACCATCCAGGCATCCGGGGAAGCTTTCCACACACGTGTCTATCTCTGGATAAATGTGTAATTAAACTGCTCGTCACTCTACTGGGAAACCTTCGTGATCCTCGCCGGCCACTCGAGGAGAGCCGTGTCAGACTCACTGAGTTTATTTAAAGTCTTGAATCGGCAGATGGTGCTCTCGTGTTTCAGAGGAGGATATTTAATGGAGCATTCAGGTGGCAGAGGAGTTTTTCAGATTAAACCTGGTGATGTGGCCGAGCTGACCTGACTGGGCGACACTGTACGCCCACGCAGTAAACTATGTGTGTGTGTGTGTGTGGGATATCTCTGCTCTCAACCAAATCCCCTTTCAGTGTGACGGTCTGTAACCTTAATCTCCTCATATACTGTAATCTGGTAACATGTTCTCCAGATGATTATTATTCTATTTCATATCATTTCTCTTGAAGTTACGTCTCAGACACTGTAGTTAGCTCCAGCAGCCTCTCACAATCACTAATCTACATTTTAAACATATAAAGACGCCTGAAACAAACTCCTACAGTAAATAGTCAAAAACATGAAGGCCAGAGCCCATTTTATTATTTTGTATTTGTTTCCAAGATAAATGTAATAATAATTAATAATGGTTGTATTTAAATGAAACTTACCTTAATGAGGGAGGTACAGACGATAGCGCCAGCATTAACCATGGGGTTGTGTGGTTTATCTGCAGGAGACAAACATAAAAACTTTAGTAAATGTTTCACATGTTTGTTTGATTTTTACTGATGTGAAAGTGGAGACAGAGAACAGGCTGCGTGTGCAGCGATACACACCACTTCCCTCTCTGTGTTTTAATCTTCTTGTGCAACAGACGAAGACAATTTTTGTTTTTTTTAAAAAGGAAAAAAAAAAAGATCTAAAAACAGAAACGGCTGGAATATTTCTGCTGCCAGCGATTCCTTTAGTCTGTGAGATAACAAACATGGAAACTTTCTCACACCAGTTTCCATTTAAAAACACTATTTTTACAGAACTTGGCGTGTGATGATAGAGGCTGCACAGAAACTGAATGCAAATACACATTTATTAAAGAGGCTGGTGGACAAATATCAGCTGGGAGGTGAATTGAGGAGGAACACCATCCAAGGCAGCGTCAGACATCTCAGCATTCCCAGGCTAGATGGGCTATGTAGTCCCTCCAGCAGGTTCTGGGTCTGCTTGGTAGGCATCCTAATCAGATGCCCGAACAACCTCAGCTAGCTAGTGGCTCTGTGCGATCTTACTTTTTTGGTCACTACCCAAAGCTCATGACTGTAGGTGAGGGTTGGAACGTAGATGGACTGGAAAATCGAGAGCTGGGCTTTCCAGTTCAGCTCCCTCTTCACCTCAACGGTCTGGCACACTGCACCATCTCTCGCTTAATTTTCCCATCACTCGTGAACAAGACAAGATACTTGAACTCCTTCACTTGGATCAGTATAAACACAGATTTTAAAAACCCCCCAAAAATAAATACACCTAACCAGTAAAACTCTCTGAACTATTCTTTAGGTACATGCGTCCCCAGGGTTCACTTTTGGTGTGACACCTCAGGGGGGCAGAGCAGCAGGCAGTGATACATTTAAAGTCAGGTTAACTTTTTACTACGTTTGCAATGTTCCCGTCACAATTACCCCCGTGTTTAGGCGTCCCCTGCTGTAAACCTATGCCCTCGGCAGCAATATACACGACGGTCGCCGTCGTTACAACAAAAATCAAGATTTATTTGTGCAAAATATCTATTTTATACACTGGATTAACTCTATTCTACAGTCTTATATCACACTGATAGAGTGTGTGGAAGAAACTGGATGTTTTGTTTAAACTATGCACACTAAGAGAGACAGCTCAGAGCCACGCGACAGCAGCTTGTTTGTATTTCCATGTTATTAAGTCTTATCTTACACACTGACCACTCTGTTTTGCTCTGCTGTGCTGCCACAATCTCTCATTAACAATTAATCACAGCTCCATAGCAACCAGGCCACGAGATGGATCCTCTTACAGCGAGTACGTGAAGGTTGTTTTTGATTGTTTCCTCACCCTCCTCGTTCAGGAAGAGCTTGTTGAATCGCAGGCCGCTGGGCTCTTTGCCGATGAAGCGGTGCACGTACTCGGTCCCGTGGTCGTGAACGGCGATGGCGTATTTCAGGGGCTTAACGCAGGATTGCAAACAGAAGGGGACCTTGGTGTCGCCGACAGTGTGCCTGAGGGAGAGACAGATATACACATTTACCAAAGTCACGCTGCCATGACTATGCAACAAAACACGTCCACTCTTTCTCTGCAAAGTGCTGCTTAAATGAATTAGTTTGTGGATTTCTGTGCAGATTTCCAGCTCGGTTCAGCATCAGTAGCTAAAAAGCTGACTGTTCTCTCACTGGAAAAATACAAGACATTTCTGGCAGGAAAAATGTGAATTAAGCATCTTTGTATGTTTCTGACATCCAATTTAGAAGAACGGAAGTGTTAAAACTTCTAAAATTGTGCTGAAGAAACGAAAACAAACCAGCAAGAATGAACATTTCAGTTGTACCTCTGTCCGTCGACAGTGCACAGGGCGACGGCCCACAGGTCAGGGCTGAAGCGGGCCAGTTGGGGAATGTAGTCAGCCACCTACAACACGACATAATAAACAAATCACTTGTTTATATGAAAAATGTGCTCCTATTGTCTTTGTAGATTATTTTATGTTTTCCGTCACTCACCTGCCCTCCAGACATGTTTTTGGCATTGTCATAGAGGTCGTCGATGTGGGCGCTGAAGGACTGGAAGTCTGGGATGACAAACTTCTTCCTGAATGCCTGGGTGAGCAGGACGATGTTGCTCTGGACACATCTAAGATGGGAGAGGAGAGGAGAGTTGAAGTTAGGAAGTAGTGATCGGATGGAAGTTTCCTGTTGTATATTCAGGTATTTGCACAAAATGAAGCTTTAAAACTGGAGCTGTTTGTGGAGAGGGAAGAGGAGTCTTAACCAGGTTTTAACGGCTCTGCTCAGGTGATTTTTTCACACTTGTTTGACAGTTAAATTCCTGCTAAAGCCTAAAGTTAAGCCTCTGCATAAAACTAATCATCACACTGGCTTCAGTGTCATAAATCCTGCTCGTTGAACTGGTCCAATGTTCACACAGCAGCTGCCGCCGATGTGAGACATCTGCTACTGGACTTAAACATCATGTAATTAGTGGATGTTGTCTTTTGGGAACCTGTCTCCTGTTCTGGTTCAGTGCCTTGATTTCCAGGCCAAAATCTCCTGGAGACTCTCCGGTAGCAGAAAGATTTGTGGCTCAGCTATCTGACTGCATCAAACCCGCTCTAATCCCTGTAGCATTGGATCCCTGCACAGAAAACACACGATCCACTCACATGCTTCCCTCTGAGAGGCTGAAGCTCTATAAATAAGCCTCAGGGAACGGATGTGATGGATCCCAGCCAGGAGAGGCAGTCCCGGGGTCTGTTCGGTAAGGATTCAGCTCCCTGGTGAGCTGTCATATGCCCTGACTCGACACGACGCCTCTTTGCAAGCTGTCAGCCGATTCTGTCTCAGCATCATTTCTTCTGCGGGGTCAAACAGCAGCGGTGCTACGGTGTTATTCCACACCGGGCCTTGATTTGTTTTCAGTCGTGTTTTACAGCAGTTTACGGGACAGATTTGCAGTATTTGCTCACCAGCAAATGTTCTTTGATTACCATATAAATGTGATTAATACTGGCTGCTTGTCATCTTTCCAGACTCTTGTTCCACCGATTCAAAGCCTGTTTACGGGTCTTTGAGTCCAACTGCATGTGTGGAAAACACATCTACGTTAGCCACGACTTGCATAACAAACCTCAATCTCAGACCCAACTATTGATGGTCTGGTTGCATTGTGGGTAGTTGTAGGTGCCAGATTAAAGAATACAAAAAGACGATCTCTGGTTCTGCTGCATTGATTCTGGTCGACCACGAGTCGAGCCATGTTTCCATCAACGTATCTCAGGAGAAAAGATAGATGGAACTTTGTTTGTACGCTCTCTTGAGGTGGTTTTTGCCTTTTTCTATCAAGAGTTAGTTACATTTGGATGAAAAACAATGTTGTAGGAGTCCAATGCTGAATAAGAGAAGTGCTGTTGGTTTCATAAACTTCCTGTCAGACCAGCAGCTTCCTCACCAACTACTTCCTGATTTTTGACCAATGTTTCATGTTACAGTCAAAACAGTGAACTTATTAATTCACCACACACGCACTATACAACTGTTAAGACCTTTGATGTAGTCTAATTCCTTCTTACCTGTAATTCACCTGGATTGGTATTTTTCTGTTATGATCGGAAGAAAGTTGTGTTCTGTTTTTAGATTTGTTTAATTAAAGATACATCTTAAAGTTAATCAAGTGGTCTGTGTTTTTCCTGAGTCGTCACAGTCTCGACTGAATCCTGATGGATGAAAACGTCAACAAAATACAGATGACGTACAAACTGAGGAGTGATGAATAATTAACGACATGCAGTAACCCTTTTCTGCTGCAGGGAAGTGCAGAGGACTCTGACCAGCATTAAGAAATCTAATAGACTTTAATTAAATATCAATAATGATAAAGGTGGAACATCAAGCTGGATATTTCCTAAGAAGACCACCGGCATCCACGAATAAATAATTGCATATATAACACATATTTTTTTATTGTGTGTAAAAAACTCCCGAGGTAATACTGCAAGAAAGCCTACTTTTTGAAGAGGTGCCGGTCCAGCGCTCCGTCAGAGGTCGTCTTCAAAGTCACCTTCAGCATCTCCATACATTCTTTCAGCCGAGGGTCTCCCGTGCGAAGCCCCGTTGCTTTAAGAGCCTGTAGAGAGAGAGTGAGGGAGGAGGGGGAACATCATGATTAGGACAGGCTGACAACAAATCAATAAAGCTACGAGCCGTGAACTGAGGATAAAAAGAGGAGTTATCCTGCTCGTAATTCAACCAGGGGGACGTCTACAAGGAGCGTCGCTGGTTCACTGCCTGTGTGCTCTTAAATTATGACACTTTGTGCAGTAAATCCGACATAATGGGCCCATTTTCCTTTCATGCAAAAAACTAGTGTGGTTTCCGGTTCTGAGGACTCACTGTGGTGAATTTGTGCGCAGGGATTTTTTCCTGGCCCTCTGCGATGGTGTAGAAGAGCAGATCCTCCAGGCTGGGCAGGATGCCTGCCTTTCTTCTCCTGCAGGAAAGCAAAAAGAAAAACACACAGACGGAAAAGTGAGAACTCGACTGTGAGGCCCGATGAGTTGGAAACATGGAGGGGAAACTGCAGCAGAGGGAGGAGAAGAAAAGCTTTTTGACTGCAAGGAGAAGCTGTGAGTAATAAGTGTAATACTGCACAGGGAAACTTTACCTTACACTGACCTCAATTCAGTATTATAACCTGTGGAAAGTGTTTTCACACAGGTTAATATGCTGCCATGAGGCCACTGTAATGTAAACTGTTTACAGTCTGCTTTGCTAGAACACCAGCCAGGCGTGTGTTTAAAGAGACGATTAACGTGGAAGATAAATGAGTCTGAGAAAGATCTGACGCTGCATTACAGGTGGATTTGTTATTGATACTTCCTGCTGCTTCTGATTTGTGATTTGCATTAGTTGATAGCCATGTTGGATTGTAGCAAGGGCTGCTGGGGTTGTGTCCATTTGTGCTGAATGTAACCGCTGTGAAACGATCAGGAAATAACTTTTTATTTAGTTGATTAACAGATTTTATCTAGGGTGGCGCTCCCTCACTCTCATTCACTGTCTTTGTCACACGATCACTGCTCTCTCTCAAACCAAAAGAAATCTTTGTGTCACTATTTTGCAGGGTAAATTGCGAGTCAGACGCAGATTTAGAAGCTGGGTTCATGAAACACAACAGGCAGAGTATCAGAGTTTAGACCATGAATCCACCTGGATAGTCTCAGTTTCAGAGACATTTCAAGCTGACCGTGGAGGTCTGACCGGTCTGATTGAAGGCCACAGTGCAACGTCAGGCTACGTTTTTTTCCAAAACCACCACTGCTAAAACGCGCTCACCCAACCCTGAATGCACTCTAAGAATCTGACCAAGCCTTCACAGACACACATGTTGCTTTGTGCTCAGGAAGTACTGAGATCCACTGTGTCCTGTCCTAACATGCTAACATGCTTACAAGCCTCTTATTGTGCATTACAGGCACTTTGCATATGATTTTCATTCAGGTTTCAATCCCACACTGCAGCTGCTTGCAGATTTTAATAAAGCTCAGACTCAGATTTCCTGATCCACTGAATGTGTGTCCACTCTTTGTGAATAAACTTTTACAGTGTCTGATGGATGTTTATCGTCCGGTGTTACGGCCTGGCTGGTAATCTAAGCAGACCTCCACACCACGTCGTCTCTGGGAGGAAAGTTAGTAGTGTGTCAGGAGGCAGACGGGGCGATCAGCTCACAGCAGGCTCTCTGCTATGATTCATATCGACACCAAATTGGATTTGTGCAAAGCTCTGGGTGCCCAGGCGCAACTCTGTCCTGCAATGCATCATGGGGCACTGGCCTGCGCGCTAGGAAGAGGATGTCTGAAGGTAAAGCTTTAGTTGGCAGGTGGCTCCTCGCAGCAGCCAACCAGATATAAAGCTGAGCTTGCACCTTTGAAGACATGAGAGCAGAAATCTACATTAACAGCGTTTCCTCTGGAGTTATTCGGTAGCAGACACAATAAAGTCAATGGATACTGAAGTTTTCATACAAATTGTCAAATAAAGAACATAAATCAAATCTTGATTTCTAATTTTATATATATTTTAAAAGCTTAGTAAACAAATGAGTGTTATGGCACTATCCACATTCATTCGTTAATTCCTCAAACGTCCACTTGAGGCTGGCTCCAGAAGTGAGTCAGTCTCCATAAGTCCCCCTTCAAATGTCCAACTTCACAGCAGAAATAAACATGTTTACAGCCTGGTACAAAAAACAGTTTTGGTCTCTATAGCTAATTTACCCATTCATGACAACTGTACTGAGGGTGAATTTATATACAACCCACCTGTTCAAATTATATTAAGGCGTAAAGTTATGTATAATTTAGAGTGTGGACACTTTGATTGACAGGTGGGTGACGTTACAGATGGCTTGCAGAATAACACAGAGGAAACACTGGGACCAAGTCTTTGATCAGTTGTTATCTATACTAACCGTTCCACTCAGAGCCAGGAGCCAGAAATTCGGAGAAGATTGTGAGTCAAGCCAAGGTGTGCTTCAGTTTTCCAGCGAGGAAACAAATATGGACATAACCAAATAAATTCTCGGCGGGCTGCAGGTTGTAATTTATTAAACCATCACAGCTACAACGTCGGAGATGAGCTCTGAATTTCTAACTCGTGTGTGGAACATAGCCTTCAGAATAACTCTCATGCACTCATGTCGTTGCGTCCTTACAGAACCTGCAACTTTCCGATTGATTGTTAGCGCCTGCTGGTGAGGAAGGAATACACATCAGAGAGAGTGTGTGTGTCAACGGAGGGATGGAGGTGAGGTAGAAGGGAGGGGATTCAAGAGCAGCCGCTGGGAGGAAGTGAGGTAATTTCAAGGTAAAAGCGGTTAGCGGCTTTCTGCAGAAAACCTCTACTTCTACTGGAAAACAGGTTAAATAAAGAAGAGACTAAAACTAAAATAAAAAATAGAAACATACTTACAAACGCAAAGCAAGCAGATCAACAACAGGGAGAGAGTGTGCAGAGGAAATAATACTGAATTAGTAACAGTGAAAAATGGCATTTACAGAACAGTATGAACACATCAGCAGACCAAATATAAAACAAATAATCAGGCTGTCAGGGCATCAAATCAACAAGAAAAACACAGATTAATGAATGGAGAGCTGTGGAGCTGTGAACGTGTCACAAACCTGCAGAAAAAACACAGAATTTAATCAATTAAAAACTAATAAAATGCATTTTTCACAGTGAAACAACAATGACAAGCAGTGGCATCTAAAAATAACAGAATAAAGTTGTTAGGACAGGCTGCTTAAATGCAGTGACACCCGCCAACCCTTGAAGTCAGAGGCTGTAAGTAACGTTCTTGTTTAGTTAATGAGGCCCGAGAGATTTGACCTCACCACTGAAACATCTGGAGCGAGCTCTCATTAATCTACCTGAAATGCTCTCATTAGCGCTCTCGCTCCCGCTCCCCTCACAGTGTGTTTTTGAAAAAGGTCAGCTGTGATTCGTCCAGAGAGGTGGAAACAACTCGCTGTACAGTAGACCCAGTTTGGACACACATCCTGTAAAAACACGAAACACCGTCTGATCTCCGTTTGGTTCACTGTGATGCAAATTATCTGCTATGATAAGATGTTTGTGAATGCATTGTAATTGCAATATCGTGTTTATTTTACTGTCTTTGCTGTCTTTATTTTATTTAATCACCGCAAACAGGTAGCGCAAATTCATAATCTTTCCACGCCATCTTGTAAATTCTGCATTTAATGCAACATATTGAGGTGTTTCTTTCCTTGTAAAAAGTGCGTATGAACACAATTTAGATTAAATTCATCTCATTTTACAAAAAAATAGGCTACTTCTCCCCAGGCTACCTTAAAAAGTTGTGATTTTTTTTACTTAATATTGAACTGGCTACGAGAAAATCCTAATTATTTGGAGCTTCTTGTTAGTTCTGCAAGTTATTTACTTCTTTATGTAAAAGAACAACAACTGTTCATTTGTCCTACACTGTCTGCTACCATTGTTGAGCTAAAAACAACAACACATTTGGCCTTTGCAAACTGAAATGACGTACATGTTTATCTGTATACAGAGAGGGGAAGTGAGATTGGATCATAAATGGTCAGTCAAGACGCAAACAGACTGATGGAGAAACTAAATATTCAGCCACTAATCTGTCTGGGAGGAGCCTGGCACAAACTGAGACATAGCCTTTAAAAGCAATGCAACCAACACATACACTTCCATTTTAAGACAACTTTTTGTAATAATGCTTCCAGGTGTCTACATAAGTTTAAACTCAAATCTATTAGGATCGCGACACAATTCCACGATAGGTCTGGAGAGCTGTGGGGGTTTTGTCCACGCCCGAGCAGCATCCCAGTATAACTGCAGCTGAGCGGACTGCTGGTCCCGAGGACGGCGTCACCTGACTGAAGGTCAGAGTTGGTGTAGAGTGAATGGGTGAACACTTCAGTTGGATGTGAATTTACTGATAATAACTCTACTAATGTTTGCATGATGTAAATAAAGATGTAATGCACGTTGTTTCATTTCACCAACACATTTCCAGACTCCTGATTGAGTTGTATGTGATGTCTGCTGTATTTATTTGACCCGATCGATGGTGCTGGTTTCAGGGCCTCCGAGATGTCATGACAAATTCGGCGTGGAGGATGGAGGCAGACATTAAAGCCGGAGCGTTGAGAGGCGGCGCTGCACAAATCAATGTGTGCGAGTGACTCATCTGCTCCTGGAGGCTCTGACAACAGCTGGGCAGCACGCCAGCATCGAGGCTTTGGTGCAAAAAACTGTGGAAAAATTATGTGGGCGGGATGAGCTCCCCTGCATTACAAACATTTTTAACCCCTTATTAGCCGGAGCACAGCCTCAGGACCCTAGTAAACCAGACTGGAGTCGAGGCTGAACGCTATCGGAGCCCCCGGGATTTCCAACGCCACGTCTTGGATAATATATTTAACAGATTCATTCATGATTTTTAACCTGGTTATGTCTGGCAGCATAGCCTGGTGGATGTCATCTTCTGTTTGGGATGCGACTCATTCTGTGGGAGCTAACTGTGGCTGTTGTAGTTGATGTTTCAAACCCCATCAGGAGCGTTGCGGTCAGCAAAATGCTTCTGAAACGCTCCTGGTGTTGCAACAGAGATGTACCTGGCAGAGTTTTGGCTGAATATATTCAATTTACTATGATATAAAAGAAAGAAAAGCAGAAAAGCCTCTAGCATTTAAGAGGCTGTCACCAGAGAATATTTGACTTTTTTCCTTAATAAATTGATTTTCCACCCATGACCACAGGCCTAACCGTCCTCATTCGAGCTAGAAGACCAAATGTCTCAGCAGGAGGTCTTAATATTAAACATTTTCAGTCAAGGTGCTCTTCCTACATGAAGCTGAACACTAATCTTTACTGTAGATGTTTAACCGAACGAGCCGAGGCTTCACTGAAACTGAAATTACCCTCCGGAGGAAACAAGATGTTGCTGACGACCAGTCAGCTGAGCCAAGTGATCGCCTAAACATAGCCGACTGAAGTAAATTGTCCGTGAATGGAAACAAGTGGGACAATGTCGGCCTGCGGGGGCAATGAGGCATTTTATTACCATGCTGACTCTCTGAAGGGAGGATACAGCTTGATGTCAAGCTAGAAAACTGACTCTAACGTCTTTATTTGGACTGAAAATGTGTTTATTAAAGGAGATAAATGTCAGAGATTTAGCTTGGCTGAGAGCAGCAGAGCCAGCTTGTATAATATCTGTGTTGAGGGAAGATGAAGAAGAGGCCTGAGTCAACACTCGAGTGTTTGCAGAAGACAAGAGGAAGCACCAGATCACCTTCCAGAAAGATTTACATCTCATTAAAATAAAACACACATCACACCAGATGCTGCTGCACGCATACAAATGCAAACAGGACCGACCAGGCACTGACAATAATCTGTCGTACCGGTCAGTGAAAGTATTAGATATTTGGCCATGACAGAAAATAAGATGTCAGTGCTGAAAATGTCTTTAAAATGTGAAAGTTTGCTGCTTTTTTTTAATCTTATATGATAATAAAGTGATATTTTGGGGTTTATGACTGTTGGTCTGAACATTTACAACCTAAAGATGCCAATTTTGGACACTGTTCCACTATTTTCTGACATTTTTGTCTGAACAAAACAATGGAGACAAGCATCCACACACTCAAATCTGTGCAAAATCTTCTTTATTTATCAACCTGCTACCTGTTTTTGCTAAATAAAGAAGATTTTTTGCACAGATTTGATGGGCAGATCAAGTAGAGACCCCTGTAGCTGTGAAGTGGAAGTGCCAAAAAATCCTCAATTATGGCTAAAACAATACAATAATCAGCAGATTGATGGATGGTAAAATATTTAAATTATAGCTGAACATGCTCATTATGCCTCAAATAATGGTAGAATGACTACAACAAGATCAATTCAGTATGTTCTTGCAGAATTCGGTTTGTTTTAGTCATAAAAATACCACATTTGCTTCTTAAAGCATCACAAACGGTAGAAGTTTCTTACTTTTGGCTGTTTCGTGTAAAAATAAATTCATATATTTGTTAGAGGCAGCTCATATCCCAAGCTGTAAACCATCACCGCTCTGCCACATCCCCTACAACTCTATCACGTCTGTTCTTGCTCTATGATGATGCAGCACTTGCTGCTGTTTAATTTGTCTTAATTGATGTCAGTGGGTTTTAAGTGGAGAATGAACCTGCGGTGGTGATGTTATGGTGTTTTTTGGTCATCAAATGCTTTTAACCTGCGTCCAATCTATCGGCAAGAGGACTCTCATCGTCACTCCTCACTAAGTGAACAATCACCCCTATCAGACACACTCAGTTGCAGCCTTATCTGCTCGACTAGCAGCGCTGCAATCACAACATAATCATCTGTAAATGGACACTGAAATGTCAGGGCATAAAGCACTTTTAAGGGCTGACATCTGCAGCTGATGACCTGCCCTTTGCCATGTTATGGACTTAACAGTTAATGATCAGTACATTAAATCAATACAAAGAAGTATCTGTTAGTTGCATCACTGTATCCAATGACTGACCTTGATTAGACATTGAGTAGAGGCTTGGCCTGTCCTATGTGCATGGTTCTTTAACTTATAAACACACACATGTCTTTTATTTGTTGTAGTTACATGGAGGAGGCAGGAGAAGCCGGTGACAGCTTAATGCCTCAGTGGGTTTAACACGCCGGGCTGTGGATGAAAGCTGTGCTGGTCACGATATCTGCCTGGCTTGCACACCGCCTGGTTCCATTTTCGGACACGTCATAATTTGCTTGATTAATTACGATTTTTTAAAATATAAAATGCCCTTTTATTAAAAGCGGGCAATACCATTAAAACGTGATTGGATAACATCGTGATAAATTACAATATAATAGGTTCTTACAGCTGTTTAGCCCCGGTAGCTAACAACCGGTACGCACGGAGCTGTTCACCGGTCATTCCCTACTGATCTCCCCCGAGGGTAAGCGTGGTGTCACCGGTCGCTTCTGGCTGTCTTCCCCCTCCATTACAAGACAAACTTGGATACTAACTTAACTCACATTATAACCTTAGCTGCACATTAGCTGTCTGGCTAGTTCGTCCTTGCAACTGAATGCAATATAAGCTAGCTTGAAGACAGCTAGCCCCTTTGCGTGGAACCGCGCTGTAAAGATGCACCACTTGAAATAAACCTCGATTATAAATGTAAAAAACACTAAATAATTAAGATACTTTAAATCAGAAGGTAACACTAGATGTCAGACTTTAATTCGGCATACATCTTGTGTGCACATATGTATTAATTTAACAATAAATTAAGTTTAAAAGCTGGTTCCCGGCTATCCTCGCTGCCTTCCATCACCTCTAATCACGCCGGTTTCGCCTCTGGAGTCCGGCCTACCGCGGAGCTAAGTCGGCTAACGTCTGCCCACAGACCGTTACTCACTTCTCCGCTGAAGCATCCTTGCCGGCTTCATTCTGGCCGTCACCTTTGGAGCAAAAGCCTCTCACGGCGTGCCTTCTGGTGAAGTGAGGCGGCGGCGGCGGCGGGGCTCTCCACCCGGCAAACGCCCTCCCTCTGCCCGGCGACCTCCCATCCAAACTAACGGTGCTGCTGAAGCAGGCGGAGGCTGCAGGTGCCGCTTTAACGGCACCGACTCTACCTGTCAACGGACCTTTCAGCGGGGTTTGAAACAACTCCTTGAGCGCTACCGTGGACCGAAAATGTAACATTTCAATCCCGTCGAGAAGAGTCTGGTGGATGGGTGTAACTACAGTATAAAAAAAAACCGAGCGGAGAAACGGAGGAACGGTTCCCAGCTTTCCCGGTCGAGTAACGGTTTTCCCGGTGACTCAACAACAGACCACTCTCCACCACCGCCGGGATACAACCTACCTTACACGCACACGAGAGATTTGATTGGACTAAGATAACTCGTATCAGCATCTGATTGGCCAAGAGGGCTGTCAATCATGAGAACTGATTTGACCTACTGTTATGACCTGTTTTAGATCATTTATCTTAAATTAGTGAATATTTCGCAGAGATTTTGAACATAAACAGACTTTTAAAGTGTTTAAAGTAGAGATTTTATATTTATAACAGTTTAAACAATACATACAAGCGTAATTACCATATATATTAGAGTTTAGAGCTCAAATTAAATGCTATAGGATCAGATATACACTAAAAATGGACTAAAATCCCCTTCAGAAGTTCACTAAAAGTAATTTAGTCTGCTGTTACTATGAACCTATTAATGAATATTAAACTATAAATTCTTAAATAACTAATAGCCACTTTTGGGGTCTACAATACAGTGTATGTGCCTATATATCAACAACCCTTAGGTAAAAACTTGCTATCTTAAACTTGTCTTCACTGTTATCTTTCATTGCATTTTATCACAATATTGTATTAACTGTTGCTTGTTGTATTTAAATTGTATGTAAAGTGGTTTGTAGCTTTATTTTAAATGTCCAATATAAATAAAAGAAAAAAACATGCATCTTTAGGAATTGTCTCAGTTCTTTGTGTCTTTATTTCTACATTTATTTCTACCGTATATATATATTCTGGCCTGTTTCTCTTCTGTTATTAAATTATATTATATTTCGTGTGTCAGATCTAAGGCAAAAACGCAGAATATTCTTTGGATTTATCTTCTAAAATCTGAAGATTTTCTTTATCTAATGTGACAATGAAGTAGATATTTTTCATTTTCCCACTATTTTATATTTTATGGACAAAACAATGGCGAAAAGCATCCACAGAATCAAATTTGTTTATTTCTCAAACCTTCGACCTTTTCTGACCAGCAGCTTTCTAAATAAAGAAGAATTTGCACAGATTTCAGTGCTTTGCTCCAGCACCTCAATTAAGTCCTCTATTAGGAACAAAACAATAAAATAATTAGCAGATTAATTAATGGTGAAATAATAAAGTTGCAGCCCTGTTATTGGGTTAATAATAAACACCCAGCTGTGCATGCATACTCTCTCTGTCTTATAATAAGTTCAGATATTTATAGTAAAGCATTAAGAGCTTCTTAAGAGAGGAGATTATCATGAATTTATTAGATGATTTCAACGTTTTAATTTACCAAAGAAGATACACTTTAAAAGTCCTTATAATGACGGTGTGAATCACCACAGAGTGATGCATGTTGTGATGTCTTGTCTTGGTGTGACACCATTTGAATTCTTTCGGTACTGCACATATTCAGGCTGTGGTTTCCTCAGCAGATGGCGTCTCTGACTTTAACAAAAAGTTAGAGCACCATCTCCTGGTGAGAAATTAATTTAAAGCCACTGAGACAAGATTTAGTTTGACGTTTGCATAAATCTGGAATTTACACACACTAATCAACCAATATAAACTATTTCTTCATGAACAATACATTGTGCAACACTTTAAAAAACAGATTCTATCTGGAAGGCTTCAGTATGTCATCATATGCATCGGACTTGAGTCAGACAGCATTTTAATGTTTGTTTTGACCTCTTTATAGCCTAGGTGGGTGGAGTTTGACAGTATAAAATAATGACCTACAAACGATATTACTCACTGGAAAGTATTTTGTAAGCCGCTTCAGCTTTTTTTCTGAAACTTTTATCTGACTTCATCTGAATCTTGGTAAACTCCACCCACCTGGAGCTCCAAGTAGGATAAAACAAACATATTCATGCTGACTAATGATGTCTTACTTGGAACATGAAACATTTATGAATTTGGACTTTTAAAGGAACCCAAACTCGGGTGTCTCACATTTCTGTGTAATCAAGTTTTTAATTAAAGGGGAATTCCAATGATATGTTCATGTAGGTTGTTATTTTACAGGAATCCACATTTTCATTAAGCTCCAACCTAGTTGCTGCTACACTATAGCCAGAAGTATGTAGCCTGTACAGACCTGCCCTGACCTGATAAAACTTTTAATTTTGATGTGGTACTTCTTTAGTATTTTCGTCCAGTCGTATGCAAACACATTAAATAGTCAAAAGTATGTGGACCCTTCTGTTTGGAGCTATTTATTTATGCAGCCACTGAGAGTATGAAAAAGAATGGACAGCGTCTCACACACAGGTTTTTAAAGAGCCGTTGTGGTGGGTCTGGCTGCTGCCATCTTGCCAGTCCTGCCTCTTCTGCCTCCCGAATAAACTAAAAATCTGCAAAGACATTGATTATCAGCTGAGCTGAAGCGGCTGAATGACACCTTAGCGCCTGTAACTGCACTTACCTGTTGATCAAAGCATCCATGCTGTTAATTTTGCATAACTTTAAGCCTTAATATAATTTGAACAGGTGGGTTCTATAAAACTTCAACCTCAGTACAGTTGTCATGAACAGGAAAATTATCTATGGAGACCAAAACAGTTTTTTGTACCAGGCTGAAACATGTTCATTTCTGCTGTGATGTTGGACATTTTAACATGGGGACTTATGGAGACTGACTCACTTCTGGAGCAAGCCTCAAGTGGATGTTTGAGGAACTGTCTGTTTTCTTCTGCATTGGCTTCACTTCACTTCACAGTCACAGAGGTTGCCACCACAAAGGTAGGTCATAATGAAGTGGTTTCCCCTGCAGAGGTCAGGACCTCAACCTCATCTAACACCTTTGGGATGATGTAACACCAGATCTGATTGGTAATAAATATAACAAATAAAGATGCCTTGAACCTTGAACCTTGAACAAAACATCTTTTTTTTAAACTGATTTTTATCTTGTTGAGTCTCTTTCTGCATCGTTGGTTTTGAATATGGGTCTAAATCTGTTTGTGTCCACATATCATATCTGTGTAATGTATTTGACAGCCTGATAACAAGGAAATTAACAGGGGCCTTGTTTATGTAAGCAAAACACTTTCTCGACCATTGGGGAGCTTCTAAAAATAAGACGGTGCAATCTGTCGCATTCAATCTGCATTTCTTTTTTTTAATGACTGACTGTACTTTGGGTTGAGCTGCGAGAACAATTCAAACTACAACAAGCTTCTAAACTTTAAATTTAAAAACCTGTCGACACGCACAATCATCTGACATGATTTGATACTCTAATGAGTGTAAAAACTACTCTAGCGTGTCTCAAAAGAGCCATATCCACCTTATCTTTCAAACAAATTTGACTTATTTTGTCCCTTAACTTCCCATCCTTTCTTTTTCTACAGGCGTCTGCCGTATTTCAAACTAACAGCAGCTCTCAAAGTTGGATTTTTTCTGCAGAAATCCCCCGTGAGCAGCTGTATTTTCACCTCATGCAGCAGTAAACCAGAAAACAAAGGAAGGAAGGAAGGGAGACAAACAAGGCGATCCCTAACGAAGCTGCAGGGAGGAGAGGCGATAATTCACCAACACCCACACCTTCTCAAAAGCAGTCAGCTTCCTGCTCCTTTCAAAATGAGGGTGATGGGTGCGCTCAGCAGATCCCTCCCACGCTGCTTAGCGGCTGGCTTCCGCCCACCGCCCGTGGAGCCGCCCACCTCCAGCCGTTGCCACGGCAACACATCATCATCAGTGACTTGCACTGGAGGAGGAGGTTGGAGTAGGAGGAGGAGGACAGGGAAGGCAAGGGGAGGGGAGGGGTGGCCATTTGAGCGCCCAAGCAGGGGCTGCCACTGTGAATGGCAGTGAGCACGGGCTGCTCATGAGCCGAGCTATTCTCCAGAGAAAATCTGTCTACGTGAGTGTGTGTGTGTGCGCGCGTGTGTGTGAGAGGGATGGAGGGAGGGAGTGGATGATGGGAGGTATGTGAAAAGGACCTGCGTCAGAGTGAGTCATCAGCCAGTTTCACAATGTGTTGATGTGACGCTGATGCAAATGGCCTGCGCAGGGATTCATCTTGGTAAAGAAAATAACAAACACAGGCTTCTTTTAAAGGAAGCTGAACTATCTCTTTTAGCGTTTTCACCTTTCATCCTTGAGTCTCTTTACTTGCCTTGTTCAAAGCCACCTTTAAAGTTTCTGCTGGAGGATGAGAGTGCTCATTTTCCAGCCGGGATTCAGACATCCAAAGTCCACCAGCTCCTCCCTGTAGCGGGAAACTAATATGTAATTTAGCAAAACATTATTATCACTACATTATAGTGTTACAAACTGCAACCTATTATCACACCGTTACAAAGACCTTAACTCCATACTCTGACTTTACTCTGGCTCCAAAAGTGTTTGCCTACATATAAATTGTCTTTATTAGCAAATGATCGAAATGATCTAATTATTCAGCTTGACACTACTCTGACACGTTCTTGTTTTTAACTTTAAATTAATGTTAAAACCACAAGCTTAAATGCCATACAACCATGGTTAAAAACCCAAGCGAGAAAGAGGTCAAACTCTTTAAAAAATCTGGGCGATCACCATCGACAAAGGGCTTAAATGTTAAAGATAAATTTAAGGTCATTTAGGGCGTTGATTATCAGCCATTTTATAGATATTCTGTGCAGGTATCAGCCTCAAAAATCCAGCATCATTTAGGTTACACAGATACTCATGACAAGTAATAAAAGCACAGGTTTAAACTGGATTCAGACATTGATCACAGAACGCACCTCACAATAGAGTTCAAAAAAATAAAGTTTAATGTTTATGTGCTGTATAACAAATAAAATATATTAGTGTTTAAAAAACAGGTGCATAACTAGGTGAAGCCTAATCTATCACTTTACAATAAACAGTGAGGAGAACAGTGATCAGTGAGACGGCAGGTCAGACATGCGCTATTCTCTGAAACATCGTACAACAGTCACGCTAACTTGACCAGTGTTTGAGCCGATCGGGTTGGAAACAAACCGGGTTTTTGTCTCCCGAACCACGATGGCTTCATCTCCCAGAATTCACTAGCTAGTTTAGCTTTAGCAAACTAGATTTTTTTTTTAACAACAGATCATGACTTCAAATCCTCGCTAGTTTCTTGCTTGAAACAAAACAACCTCATGGGAATTTCGTGAAGAAGAACACAATGTCTTTAAATACAAATACAGTGCAGTGCGCACTAAAAGTGAGACAACACAAACATTTCCCAAAGTTTTAGGTGAATTCCCACCCTGAAGTTCATGACAGACGTACAGTTACTGAGCACATAACAAAATGGATCCACATAGTATGCAAATAGACTTATTACTTACATAAATATTGCATTGGTCTGTCAATACGCTGAGTGAGACTAAACTATCTGTAGAGAGTCGGTGGGGAAAAGGAGAGTAAGACCAAATTGTCTGGACGTTATTATCGTTTTGGACCAAACAGACGTATTTACACAGTGTGGCGAACACATAAAAACACAGTGAACACTTATTTGTTATGTATTTTACCTCTAAACAGCAAAAACTTTGAAATATGCACTGATGGTCATCACAGGTGGATTAAACACTGTTAAGAGCTAAGGCTAATCAACATTATCATCATGTAAAGCATGTTTTTTTATATACCAGACACTTTCACACTGTTGTATTTTATCCTCAATGACACTTAAGTTTTCATTTTTTGTTTTTGCTCTACATACATAAACACTGTATTGACACCAAAAATCTACAGCAAAGTTACACTTGACAAAGGAAAACCCTGGTTGAGAGATTAGGCTAGCACTATTTGTTATCTCGGTACTATTTACAGACACCAGGCTGCTGCTCCACGATGAACAGCAATAAACAGGTATTTTGCTTTTTGCTGCTGTTCTCGAAATAACCACATACCTGCAATCTTAAATATGTGAGCCCGTCTTCAGTTTAAAGTTCACGTTGGGTGGATTTTTTACGACCTGTGGGGCCTGCTGTAAGCTCGTTGGGTCATTTATAAAAAATACACAGGCTTTATTCCTGAAATACTCCCTGTTTTTGCAGATGCGTGGTTTCGGTTCAACAGCAGTGTTTTGCTAAATTACAAAGTGAAATGAACCAATTAGCTCGGCCTCCGGCATGCCAGCCGAGCCATCCTGCCAAGACAAATGACAGAGGTCCCCTGCTGTTATTCCACAACAGCTCCTATACATCCTCTTCTTATATTACCTCCCATAAATATACACAAGACAAGAGTGAGGAAGGAAGGAAGGATTAATCCCACTTCTCATGTTTTCCCATTTTGAAGTAAACAACAACAACAAAAAAAACCTGCAACAGGGGCTGAATCCTAACTTCATCTCCCTACAGTACTTTTTCACCTTTGTTTTGAGCTACAGTACAAATGCAGACACCTTTATGTCAGATTTGGGAGAATGGCGGAGGCTCAGAAGACCTGGGATGACGGCCAGGGGAAATGACAATAAGCCACCAGCCAAATGCTGCTAAATCTTTGGCTTTTGCTGGTAAGTTTTACGATCTTGTTGTAGCCGTGAGTTCCAGTTGCCTTGTATACATATGAAAATTGATTTTTGGATATCAGCCATCGCAGCCTACAGGCAATTATGTTCCTAGCCATGAGTCTCATACACTTTGCATGTCTACCAATATATCTTATATTTGTATGTAGAGTTGAAGATAATGGTCATATGGCCACCTTAAAAAATAATTACGGATGCCTTTAACATGACCTATTAGTATTAGGGTAAGAGTGATTTGGTGACCTTGCCTAAGAGATGTTTCAGTCCTAAAAATAATAAGGCTCGAAGTCTACAGCCATGCTAAATTCATGTTAAATGTTTAACAAGTAGTGTATGCCATGGTTTTTTGAGCTTAGCTAACAACTGTTAATTAACCACACATATTGTGGCTGATGTAATTGGTTTTATAGGTACTATAAAGTATAAGACACTTAACTTTTGACTTCATGATGTAGATGTCAAAATATTTCACTCTGACCTGCAGGTAGTGCTAAATCAAATCAGAGGATCATCAAAAGCATCTAATATTTATATATTTCAGTTTGGACCAAAGTGGGGGCTTTCTCCTCCCCTATATATATATATTTTGAATATTAGCAGCATCTGCAGCTTCAGTTTTAAGGTACGGAGAACATTGGGTATGTGATAGTCATGTAAAGTGTTTCCAAGATGCTGAACCCACCACAGCCAACATTTCTGCTTTAGTCTCATCACTGAATCAACATTTGAGTTAAGACTCAGCCCCGGCATCACAGCCTGCAACCTGGCTGTCCAAAGAAAGCAACAAAAATACCACCCAGGCAGAGGTAAAGAGTATACAAATGTCTGCAACAGATCACTCTTAAATTACATGTACATCTAACGTGTACAATTAATCAACAGACAAAGACCTGTAGAGCACGGAAGGGCTTCTCGACATGCTCTCTAGGTGCTTTGGCAAATACCTTTTTTAACAAAAATAAACAAAAAAACAAAAAGACAAAATCAAAGAAAAATAAATGCTATTCATGAGGCAACATTGGTTGTTAAGGCTCTACTGTGGCTGTGCTTGCTTAGTATCTATTGATGGGTAATAACTGCATACTGTCAAGTGTGAGTAGAATGAACTGAGGGTGGGTACAAAGGGTGGAGGGAGCGTGGGGTCGTATGGCGAGGCGGGAGGCACTATGTGGAGTCTTCCGGCTCTGACTTGATGGTCTTCTTCTCTGTGTTGCTGGACGCTCGCTGCGACGTCCCATTTTCTAAAGATAAAGATAGAGGACGTAATCGTCAGCAAAGAAGTTTATTAACTGCAGAATAAATCTTTGATTTGTAACAAAAACATATTTAATGCAGTAAATTCTCAGATTTTATAGACCTAAACTCTTGCCCAAATTGCCCTTGAGCAAGGCATGTAATCCTTTACCTACATGCCCACTGTTAGACCTGGATAATATCTCCAGTTAGATGTTTAACATCACTAACCTGTTGCTGGTGTTTTGGTCTCGTCTGTGTGGTTGTTGTTGTTGTTGTTGTTGTTGTTGTTGTGGTTGTGATGGCGCTTCAGTTCATTGGCTAGCTGCTTCCCCAATGGGAGGTCTCCTTCCTGCATGTTCTGACTGACTACCCGCAAGTTGATTGGTCGCTCATCTAGAGAACAAACAAAGACAGAAACACCGAATATTATTCTCAATTTGCTCAGAACCTCGGTTCAGCTCTTCTTACCGTTACAGTTGTTACATCACATATTAAATCGCACTGTATTTATCATTAATCCAAAGCAAACATCAGCCCAGATGTTGTTCCAACACTGGCTTTATGTTCAGTATTCCCAGTGGTAACAAAGCCTGTGTTTGTGTTAAGCCGTTGATCCCTTGTGTTTGCCTTTTATTTCCTTTGAGAGCAAGAAAGTCAGTAAGAAAGGAAGTGTATTTTCTGTTCCACTAGACTACTCTATGCTTAATATTGACACACATATATTCTATATTTTACAGATCAATAATTTTATATGCTCATAACCCAGCTTTACATGAAATATTAGACTCCTTTTACACAGGTTTCTGATTATTTGGTGAGTATTTAATTCCTCGACATCGCAGCCACTTTCTACCTTTTCTGTATCAGCTGAGTTACCTCAGCGGTGGAGGATGTACCCACTTTGGTTTCTGGCTTTTCACCAACGTTGTTAGATTGAGAGTCACTAAGGTTTATCCTCTGACTTTCACTTTTATTTCAGTATGTTAGTCCATTACATTGTGCCAACTGCTGTGCAACTAGAGTTCATCTTGAACCATCAACCTGGATAAGATGTTTACGTGCCACAATCTCTATATTTTATCTAACCATATCTACTATTTAATAGTCGGCTGATCTCCTCACCCCAATTGTAAGGCTGCAACTAATGAGTAATAATTTTAAGAGATTTATATATATACATACAAATATATTAACTATATAATTTTCCTTATTGATTAATTTGTCAGTCTTTATTCATGTATTTCATTGTTAGAAGATGTTGGTTATAATATCTAACAGCTCAAGGTGATGATTTATTTGACTAAAACCCAAATATATTCAGCTTACTGTCACATCATGAACAAATCCTCTCATTTTAAAGCTTGAACAAGTGCCTAAAACGTTTAATTGATTATCAAAATAGTTGCCAATTAATTTTCATTTCAATTAATTAACTAATTGTTGCAGCTCTACACAGTTGCCCTCACAAAACATGTTGAGTGCGGATCAAAAAATACAACTCCTGAATTCAATCCATAAGGCTCTGTTCCAAAAATTACATGGATATTCAATCTCAAACAGGTTTTGGCAACTTTTTGGTAATACTGAGTCAATTTTACTTCACTAGTCAAGCTGTTCTACAAGGAGGGAATATAAAAAAGAGAAGACAAACAGAGAAAAACAAGATAAATGGCGGTTGAGAAAGAGATACAGGAAAAGGTAGAATAAAATAAAGAAGAGGTTAAGACAGGAAGAAGAAGAAAAAGCGGAAGGAAAGCAAAGAAGAAGAGGGGGAGGAGAGAGTGAGGTAGACAGTGAAAGAGACAGAGAGAGAGAGACGCCCCCCTCCAGGCAACTGGCTGGAGGTAAACAGGCGTGGGCGTGATAATTACAGGTGCATTGTGGGATTTGTGGGAACAGCGATATAATGAGCTGTCGGGTGTGGGTGAGGGAGGAAAGGGATGAAAATGAGATGAGGCCCTGAGGAGAAGTAAGATCCTGAATAATGATGCGTCTTTTTTTTCTCTCTCTCTGTTTGAGAAGCTGAAAATAAAAATGCAGATTAAAAAAAAAAAAGAACTGACAGCTGCCACGACTGGGTGTGGAAAATCAGCAGCTATAGGTGTTGTTTCCATCCACAACGCCACGTACACATCCTGTGGCATAAATCTCTTCAAATTAACATGGCGCACAAGATTGTTTCCTATTGCGCTTAAAAGCCGACAACGGGCGACAGTTTGACTGCAGACTGCACCCACGGATTGATGTTTTCTCTAGATTGGACATTAGGGGCACCACTGAGCCAGTTACACCTTGGCAAAAGCGGCAGAAACAAGACACTCAAAGCAAGACACTCAGGCATTTCCGATGCTTAGCGAAAAGATCCATTCCAGACAAAAAAGTTGTTCTAGTGAAGCACCAAGTCACGTCTTTACACTGCGCTGCCTTCAGTATTTTCAAGAAAAAAAGCCCTCTAGCTCTCGTTCAATCCTGTCATCACAGTCCTGGATTTCTTTCAGAGGCAACGTGAAAGTTTCAATAAATGTTACAAATACAAACTCACTGGACTGAAAAAATGTCAGGCGAAATAAAAGTAACAAGAAACATGACTCACTTGAAGAGAGAGAGAAAGAGAGGGCGTGTCTTCCTTTAAATCCACACAAATCATGTGAAATCAGTGATTCAATATTCAACCGTAGCGCGATCTGAGTGAGTGACTAAAACGTTTGTGTTCCTGTGAAACAGACTACATAGAAGAGCCGTTTTTAATTTCCAAGAGAAATAGAAGCATTTTTAAACATGGCTCGGCGGTAACCTGTATCACCAACACTGTGTCTGTTAGGGACCAATCAGACGTGTCAAATATATAAAAATATGTGCGGACAGATGTAAAAAAAATGGATGGATCATATGAACAAATGTTGGCAAGAATCGATAACGGAGATGGAAACTTTGAGAGCGCATGGTACCGTTCTCTGGGACACTCGTACACTTTGTATATATTGTTGTATTATATGTTGGATATACTGTCTTTTTATCTTCATGTACTGTATGTTTGAACGAATAAAAACCAAAAATGACATAAGATTTACAGTGATAAGAAGCAAATCCTCATTCACATCCTGATTCATGTAGCTTTGATTGAGTGTGATGCTTTTTGAAATAGTATTATTCCTCCCAAACTGCAATAAGCAAACTAAATTTATGATCGTGAAATGTTTTTTTCAACCTCCACTCATGCGCTCACCTTGGTTATCTCTGCTGGCGTCGGCGGCAGCTCCGTTGGTGTTCTGGGCATCATTGAGGTACTTTAAGGCGGCGGGGGGGATCCTCCAGTCCAGAGCCTGGAGTCGCTCCTGGACAGCGGCGTCCTGCAGGATCTCCATCTGCCGGGCAAGCAGACGCTCCAGCTGCATCTGATGGACACAAACAAGGAGAAATATGTTTTTATCTTATTATTATCTGGTTGTGGAGGATGATAAAAGACAAAGAAAGTCCATAAAGTGTATGAAAAATAAACTACTGCAGAAAAAAAAGACTAAATTAACAAAGTAACAAAAAAAAGTAATTATATAATACGTCTGCATGTCTACAGGAAGGATTCCTTTAAGATTTCATGCTTCCAGACATCTGAATCATCGCCCACATACCTGATTTTTGTCAGTAAGTGACAGTGAAATGACAAGTCGGTGTGATTATCAGGCCAGAAAGCATCCGCAGAACATGCTGATCTGTTGTTTTGCTCAAAGAAAGTCGCTCATTTTGAAAACGGTCGGCCGCGATCAGGACCCAGGAGCCAAATTGGATGTGAGATTAACAACAACACGACTGTCCCACAACAGAAAAGGGAGAGTAAACAAACAAATTTCATGCTTCTGAAAAATGCCTATGGTGGTATGGTTAACCGCGCAGTAAGCAAGCTGATTGGCTGATTGGAGTTTTTCCAACACTGGAACATTGTTGGCTATCTTGAGAAACCAGAGTGAAACTGATCTTTACATTGTGGTTTGCTAGTGGACACTATCCTTAAAGACGAGGCTCAAACGTGTCAGTCATTGAGCTTAAATTCACAGGAATAAAACCAGGAGTGATGTCTGCTTATTGTCAGTCACTGTCAGCTCAGATTATTATAGGACGTGCTTCGCATCGTCACGCAGTCAAACGTCTGGTACGAGCGGCGCTTCAGAGGGCCCGCGGTGCGAACGCAGCCATGAAATCTCTTCTTCTTCTAAATGCGACTTATGAGAAATTACATCAACACGACAAATGTAGCTGCAGCAAACACACACAGCCTGATAAAGCAGCATAAATATACATGAGACCAGACATGTTCACACATGAAGAAGTGAAAGAGAGTGTGTTTCCCACAAACACACGCTTCGCATGAACATGTTTCCTGCGTAATTAGTTATCATAAAGCTCGCCTCCTACACTCCGGTTCTAATTAGGAACAAGCCGCAGTAGCAGCAGAGGCACTGGAAACCAATAAAGAACATTACAGGGATCAAACTGGATCCTGCTGCCACGAACATCTGCTGACATGGAAATCTGTCGGCGAGAATCCTTTCAACCTGACAGCTGAGGTACATTTGTTTGCGTGTGACGTTGTGCAGAATTAGAGTGTGGACGCTTTGATTGACAGGTAGGTGCCGTTACAGATGGCTCATTTGAGCAACCAGACTTCTTCTCTTTCAGCCCGCCTCAGGACCGCGAATGATCATTTATTTTCAGGAATCTGAGGGTGACGTCACGTACACGGCGCCCATTCTTTACACTGTCATTGGTCTGAGCTGATTGGTTCCTTCTAAAGACGTAAAATCTTTACCTCACAAATATCAAAATTTTCATTAATTTCCTAAAACAGCTGCTCACTGGAGTGTTTGGGGACTATTTTCAGTGGTGGATTAATCCACATTTGGTGCTCTAGTGAGTATTTGTGGCAGGAGGACGGTGACTAAATAAACTACAGTGTGTGTTCATGGTAATGAAGAAACAACAGTGCAGCGCAGTGATGTGTTTTTAATAGTTTTTGGAGCACAAAGGAGCTCCAAATATATACCAGGCTGTGATACACACACTTGATAGTAGATACAGTCACTGCTGGTTTCGATCTTATTATGAAAAACAAATTTAGAAGATTGGGCAGGCTTGATTGAAATATGAGTTCTCACTCCAGTAGATCTTAAACCTTCAAATAAATTCAACATTTACAAGAATTAGAAACACTTCTGTTTCAGAGAGTAACTCCCTCATTTTGTTACTGCGCCCCCGCTCGATGTCCCTGAATGTCCTCCCATCTAACTGTTAATGTTCTGAAACACAAGTCTGGGTTTTGGGATTTTTTTTGGTGGGAGTCATAACAAAATTAAACAGCAACAGTTTCTACTGTGAGTTTTATCTTATTCGTGTGGCTACCTGCAGATTTCGTCCGACTGTTTCTTCTCCTTTCGACTTGGCGCAGGCCAGCTGCTCCCTCAGCATCTCCTGCCTCATGTGGATCGCCTGCAGCGCCTCCTGGATGTCAAAGAAGTTCTCCTGATGCAGTCGAAAAGACACATTGTTAGCCTTATTTCTGTCATTTTACCCCTCATTTAACACTTAACATTATAAAGGGATAGAATAGAGCAGATTATAGGTCAGATTTTAGGGATTTTAAGGACTACTGAGGACAGGCTATGTCCTCTGTGCTGGAAGTTTTTTGGGGGTTAAAGCACCTGAGGAGAGGAGGAGGAGAAAGGGTATAGAGGAAAATATAAAGAGTTAAATTAAAGGTCTGGTGTGTAAGTTTATCAACAGATGTCACAGAGTCCGCTATGTTGAACCGCCATGTTTCTACAGTAGCCCAGAAAGGACAAATCAAATACTGGCTTTAGTTGCTATATTTTCTCATTCAAGCAAGAAAAAGGGTTTGGCGAGGTAATTGCGATCAGCAACTACACTGCCAGATGCTCCAAAGTCCTACACAGCTGCCTTTTATAGCAGCCACGTTCTTAATTCTGCATACCTTTAAGCCTTAATATAATTTGAACAGGTGAGGTGTATAAAAAATTACTCTCAGTACAGTTGCATGAACGGGGATATTACCTATTACAGTTTTTTGTACCAAGCTGTAAACATGTTTATTTCTGCTGTGAAGTTGGACATTTTAACATGGGGACTTATGGAGACTGACTCACTTCTGGAGCCAGCCTTAAGTGGAAGTTTGAGGAACTGCAGTTTTTGGCACCTTAACAGTTCCCATCCATGGAGATTGCTGCTTGATATTTATCAACTTAAACTTTTACCACCTTCATGTATTAATTTATGCATCAATATCATGACATAAATATTTCACATCCTGCTTTTGAATCTGTTTGAACATAAATAAAGATTATGTATTCAAAGATCAGTAACATGAGATTAGAAACATACTAATAGACATTGCTGTTATTACTTCCAAACAGTGCAATGTTTGTATTTCCTTTGATAATAAAAGTGGAATTTTGGGGAGTTTTCCTGCAGAAGAACAGCCTGAAAGTGAATTTTGGCAGAGATTCCTCCCACTGTAGTTTTTGTGAGCAGGTGTCGGTTCATCTGCAGATCTTCGTCTTGGTTAAAATCCCTCCAGAGTTCACAGCCGCCACATGTTTTCAATCATCGGTTTACAAACTGAGAGGAGCCATTCAGAGCCCAAAGACAAAACTCTCAGCCAAGTGTGTCAGGAGATGAACGCTGAGAGATCGCTTTGTACTGTGTTCAAGGCTGTTTGCTGCTGTGTCCATTCTGTTTCTGATAACTGCACACAGAGGAGTGCCATCTGCCAAGCTTGTGTCTTTACATTTTAGGCATTTTAGATATTGAAAATAAACTCTTAAATAAACAACACATATCTAGTGCAGGAAATATGTCCCACTTCTTTGTTCGTAAACATAGTCTGGACGCTCTTTTACACAGGAAGTGATGTGTTTTACTTTTCTGGTTTGTTTAGAAGTAGAAAAAGAAGTGGGTAAACCACTAAAACTAGGTAGAGATGTCACTGTCCTACCCACAAAGTTTGATTGGTGTAGACAGGTGTAGGGCTATTTTAATGATCAATGAATGCAATTATTTAGATTTTTGCTTCTCAAGTTTCCCAAATCTCAAAGTATTGTCCTCAAAGTGCTTGCTTTGTGTAACCAACAAGCCAGAACAAATGTTAGGCTGCAAATTGCAACCAACTGAATATCCTTGCCTCACACTCCCCTTCCAAGCATGAAGGAGAAACTACAGTGGCTGTGAAACCTGCAAGTTCAACATGGAGGACTCTGTGCTGTTTATCTGATATTACATTTCCACTGATGAGTGGATGAGTGGTTTGAATAATAACTCATTTTCTTTCCTTGATAAAAAGTTTCTGAATATGTAGATATTTTTTGTAGATATTTATCAAAAGTTTAACTAGAGACAGGATGTATCCTCTTTCACTGAGTGTTTGTGACATGAACACTTGAGGTGTTAATTTTGGTATCTATTTTGTCATCAGAGTTAATGCATAGCGGCACTGTTGTAGTCAAGAACACCTCAAGCAAGGCCAAGTCATAACCAAGACCAAAACAGGGCAAGACCGAGTCAAGACCAAGGCCAGACAGTATACAGCCTACTTAGGTAACCAAATATCTTTTGGTGCTCCCGGCTGTCTCATTAAGTGCTACATTACAGAATTTACATCCTGCTGTAATAAATAAAATATATAAAAGTCCTCTTTGTCCAAGACCGAGACAATGCCGAGTAAAAAATGCAGTCAATTCTTACAGACAGAGACCTTAAAAAAGTGGTCTTGAGACCAATTTCGACTATTACAACATTGTTTTGCTGGCTGGGTTGTTAATTAACGGATATGTTTATGGATCGGGGGGTTCACTGACCTCTGTTTTAATCCTTTTAGGGGATGGCTCGTCTCTGTCTCCACAGCGAGACCTGCAGAGAGACATCAGGAAAAAAATACAATTTAGGACTTCATATATCATTCAAAACCACTTCCTGTCAGCTGGGGTTGGTGAGAAGTAGAAATAGCATGAATGCCGGCACATTTTCATTCAGCAGCTAGTGTGCATTTAAGTCAGGTAGTCATGTAATAGAGCGAGATCTCAAATCAGCTCTTCTACACAACAGCAGGAAACATTTCTTGGGTTATTTATGTTGTATTGTGTTTAATTTTCTCAATATGTACAGTGAATTAAAATGGGTGAAGACCAGGAGTGAGGTTTAAGCTCTTACTTGCTGGTGCGGTACGTGTATTTGTAGGTGACCTCTCTGGAAATCTGGCGGGCGAGTCCGAACAGCTCGTCTCGACGTGTCAGCAGTGCCATGTCCCTCATACAGAGCTGAGCCGCCGCCTCGTTCACCGTCAGCTACACATCACACACAGCGAGTCAGTTTAGTTTAGGAAAAAACACAGAAACATTAACCTCAAATTCTTATATCAAGCGGGGAAGTGAACCTCGTGCAGCGTCAGGTGTTTGCCGTCCCTCCTCTTGGAGTCAAAGCGTCCATAGATGGCGCTGTATTTACGAATCTCCTCTTCTCTCCGTGGGTCGTCGTCGCTCATTTCAAAGATGTGTCCGATCATCTTTGCCAGTTTCTTGTTGTTCTTTAGCTGCTCTTTGACCTCGGCTAGGTCTGTCTTAGGAAGTCCTGGTGCCATCCTGTCCACACACTCCAGGACTGACTGGACAGCCGCGGCATCCAGAGCCTCTAAAGCGTCTCTTGGCGAGGACGGGGAGCCGAGGTCTGATGGCGACAGGCTGTGCTCGCTGTCGTTGCTGTGGCCCGACCAGAATCGAGCCTCGCTGCTGCCCTGCAGAGGTGACCCGGCTGACACTTTGTCCCGTGCCACATCCAACTTCCCTGGATCAGAGCAGGCAGCGGCGACTGCTTTGGGCATCTTGACACTGGCCGTGTTGGCTCTGTCCTGTCCACTGAGCAGTGTAGGCGAGCCCTCGGGCAGCTTATAGACAGGGATGCTGCAGACGGGCAGCGATGTGAGCGGCTGGTTGAAGATGGCCGGGTTGGTGACCCAGTCCCGCAGTGCCTTCTGCAGGCGGCGCACGTGCAGCGGCTTGCTGGCCATGCCGACGAGGGCCATGATCTCCAGGAACTCCTCCTCCCCGGCCTCGCACAGCTGCTGCACGTCGTCGCCTCCCTGCTGGATGAAGGCCTCATAATAGTAGAGCAAGTTCGCCCGCTGCAGGATCCGGTAGAGCTGCAGCTCACCCAGGGTTCTCGGCAACACCGCTGCCATACCTGAGGGAGCATGAACATCTGATTAATAAGAAGAAGTTTGATACTTTTAGGGAAATATGCATATTCACTTTCTTGCAGGTGGTTAGATGTGAAGATCAACTCATGCTGGAGCCAGCTGCTGGTTAGCTTAGCTTAGCACAAAGAGTGGAAACAAGGAAAAGGTAACAAAATCCACCTACAAAACACCTCTAAAGCTCACTCATCGACACGTTTTATCTTGTTTGCTTACTCAGAAGTGAGTTTTATGGGAGGTTACACACTGGACTAGGTGGATTTTGTTACCTTTATACAAAGCCAGATGAGCTGTTTCCCCCCTGTTCCCAGTCTTTGTGCTAAACTAAGCTCACGGACTGCATGATGTAGCTTCATAGTCAACAGATGGACACAAAAGTGGTGTTGATCTTCTCATCTAACTGTTGGCCAGAAAGCAAATAATCATTTTTCCAGTCCAACATGTCAAACTGTTCCTTTAAAGCTGAATAACTTGTCCAATCCTTTTAAAAAAAAAGAAAGAAAATTCAGATGTAGAAATGTCAGATAAGTCATTTACTGAAGTCCCCCCTGCTGAGCACCAAATGGCGAGAAAACCCATGTTGTCCTTTATGGATAAGTCAGACGTTAACTGAGATGATTTGCCTTTTCCTGGGTGGTGTCACACTGCTCTTAACAAAGAAGTAGCATCTGATTTCTTTCTTGCTGCCTCAACCGTTAATTAGCATCCACCAAAACAACAAAAGCTATCGAGAGTACTTGACCTTGGAGCTAGTTTGGCTAAGCAAAGACAAAGAAGCAGTTTAAAGCTTAAGTTTAGACGTTTCATTTTTCGAGGATTACCACTGTAAACATGTGACATGGAGACACGTTTCTATGAAGACTTATATTTGGACTGTACATATTATTCTTGGCAGGTGCATGATTGCAGTTTATCAGGCCTCAGCAGGTGTGTGAACAGGTTGAATTTGGCGACTGGATGGGCGACTTTTCCGTCAAGAACCTTTCATTTTTAGACTTAATTGGATTTCTGCTTTAACCCTGTTTAGTAATCGACATCTTTTCAGGTGTTTGAACTTGAAAATATTCATGTTTCGTGTCACAAAATGAGACTCTGCTGGTTAAAGACTACAAAGCTGCCTTTTACGGGGCTAATTTCGAGTTTATTGCACTTACTAATGAGCAAAGATGTTAGTTAAAGCCATATTCTGGATGAAAGCACATAGTAATGAAAAACGCTGAAAGTATCTTTAATCTACTGTTTCTATTTTAGCTCCACATTCACAGAGCCCTGGTAAATAAATCTTTTCTGGATATATGTTTGGCTGTTTGCTGCCCTGTCAGCTCTTCAGATTAGTGTTTATCTTCGAAAGCGACGCCGTCATTCACCCTGCCTCCAATCTCAAACCTTACAAAGCAAATAAACTCTCAGATCTGTGCCAAATCCTTGTCACTTGCCACCTTGAATTTGAGGGAAAAAAAGCAAGTAGGAGATCTGAAAAGAGGCTTGTTTTTGATTCTTCCTATGTGCATGTGAGGCCCTGCGGAGGCCTAGCTAACAGAGGAGTGGCAGTCAGCAGGCCCGGGTTGCTGGGAGGACCACATGCCTCTCTCCACCCCTGCAGGATGTGTAGGTGGTGGGCTCGCCTCGCCCAGAATAGGCCCAGAGAGCCTCAGCCCAGGGAGTCAGGCAGGCCTCGACTCAGCCTGACTGAGTCGGGAAAATGACAAAGACAAACGCTGCCTGAGAGAAGACGGTGACTAAAATGATCACCCATATCTAGACCGTCTATAACTCGAGGTTCAATTAAATTAGAACCACAAATACTACTGCTGCTGATAATAGAGCTTTTGTTAATTTACCGAACAGCTGGCAGACTGCTGATACCACAACGGTTTGCTAATTATGTGTTCTTATTTTGTCTACAAACCAGCCTGGCAACAAAAAAAGTTAGTTGAAACAGGTTACTGTGACGTGTCAGTAGATCCATTTAACAAAGTCCTCAGTGAGCAGACTGATAAGAAAGATCTGTTTCCAAATGAAGATTGTACTCTGGATTAAGCAGCTGTCAGTAAGTTTAAACAATTCATTTGTTAGCAGCTTCCACATCAAGCAATGCATCTCTGCAGCTTTTTCTATCTTTAATCTTTAGCATCTGAAATATGTCTATGACATGCTGCTGACCTTTAACTCATAAACCTCTTGGGCCTTTGGTGTTAAATGCTGCTAAAACATTAATGTGATACTGGAAATAGCAACAGGAAATACATGAGCAACTGAATAAACAGTGTCACTGCAAATATCCAAACACATCTGGAATAGAGTAAAGATGACAGCTACTTTTATCTATTTAAAAAAAACAGAAAAAGTTCAGGTCGGAGAGCTTCTAGAACTCGATTTGAGTTTGTGTGAGGTACATGTTGGATCAGGAATCACAAGAAAACTCCATTGCACTCTCTTTTAAACAATTTACAGTAAAGTCTGTGTCAAGAAATGCCTTTATTGGCACAGCACAGTAAAGTTAGACATAAAAATAGACGTATTTTGATGAAGACTTGATGCTGAAATGTGTTGTAATTTGTTGTTAGGTCTAACTTGACATCACAATTAAAGTATTTAAATGTTAAGTGTGATTTTTCTCATTGTAATAAATCAATGTCTTTTTATTGAAAATTAGAAAATTTAATTGTTGTGTCAAGTTCTCGACTGATATGTGCAATAAAAATTTGAGATTTTAGCATTCGTAAGTCGAATCAGATCCAAATCGAGAAGCCGGAACTCAGGAAAATACTCAAATTTTTTCCTGACAACAATTTTTCAGTGGCTCAACCTGCTTGAATTTCCATCTCAATCACCACGACTTGCCTGCGTCAAAGCATGTTTGGCGTTTAACATAACATCAGACTGAGGGCTGTAAAAGAAAGTAATGACACAACACAATCACTGTGGGAAAACGAATGTCACGCAAAGGAGGAAGTTCATCATGAGCATCTTAATGCAACTACCGACTCGAGCAAAAACAAGTGGAAAACATTCAACTTGTCTTCATGATTCATGACAAAAGGTCATTTACTGAAGCGTGACATAGGACTCAGACTTAAGGAGTCAGATTGTGTCTGTGAAACTAGGACTGAATCAGATCAGATTTGGTCTGGATATTCCCAATTTAGTTGAACTACGAATCAAGAATTTCCCAGCTGAAGTCTTAAATACCAATAATGCACAGAAATATTGGCACTAATGAAAATTTACCTTGCAAAGTGACATTTATTTTTTTCTAACATGGAAGCAGCTATCACGTACAGTTGCAATAAACTCTAACTGTAGCATATATAACAGGCAGCCACAGTACAGACATTTACATTTATGGTTCCTACACATTTTCCATTTCTGAATTCTAAATTCAAATGACGTAGATGTTTGAGATTATATGAGATGTTCATTATGTAAATAAATGGATTTCAAATCCACCTGTTAACATGTATGTTACATTCTGACTACGTCAGGCATTGGAAAACACTGATGCACCCACTCTAGTCACGTCAGACTCCTACGCAAAAAGTTGGATGATGTTCCACTGTCAAACTAACCAACGCTATCTTTACTCACATTATTCTCCCTTAACATACCGAATAAATAAAAAAATCACTGTTCCGTCTATATATATATATTTTTTGCCTTTTTTTATAAATAAGAACAGAAAAAGAACTGCCAAACACAGCCTTTAAGGTTCTTTACGCAGAAAAGATCTTTTCCTTTCTGACTTGAATGCTCATAAATGTTCACACAAGCCTAATATTAGGTTATTTGTGATGCCATGTATATATGCAATTCAAAGATATTTCTGCATTTTCTTTCAACTAACTAACTAACCATACTTCTTGCCTTCTGGCTGCGTCGTCCACTGAATCTGGTGACCAACAACAGCTTGCATCAAAGTTTTGACTGGATTAAAAATTTATGACCAAATTCCCCAATTACCTCTGCAAACCAGCCAATCAGAGATACTTGTGTCTATATATATCATGATCTAATCTATGTTTCAAACTATGAGTTCTCTTTGCTTTAATGTGTTATTGTATCGCAGCCTAAACAGCCGGAGAATGCTTGAAACAAGCAGTCATTCCTCGATGGCTTTTATCGTTTCTCCACGTGAAAAGTAGCTAAAGCTGAGTGAAGAATGAAAATACCCCTTTCACACCTTGTAAAGAAGGCGTGATTATTGGTAAAAAAAATTCAAAAAGGTGTGAGAGGAGGAGGTTTGATGATCCGATAAACTAACGACTCAGGCATTTATATGACAACCTAAGGTAGACTGCACAGTCTGATGCAGATTTTGTCACTGTTTCATCACTGTTACTGCACAGTGTGTAGCGGAAGTTACCTGCTGCAATTTAAATGCAACTATTCTGACAAAAGATTCATTATTTCTGTCATTTCTGTGTCTTAAAAATGAGGATGTGACACTTCTTTCTCACATAGTGAATTACATGCTTTTGGTTTTGGACTGTTGGTCGGATATATCATGCATTTTTCAACATCTTCTAACAATTCATAGACAAAACAAAGAAAAGACTTGATAGTTGTAGCCATAAATACGATAATACACCTTACTGAAGGTGTTTTCTGTTGGTTTTTCACAATAAAGTGCACACTATATTTAGCTGCAGTGTGACTCCTATGTATGTAGCAAAGGTAAATTATCCATCAGATGCCAAGACAAACCTCCGTCTGGAGAATAAAATAATCCCGGTAAGCTGCTGCAGCTATAAACGCACCACGCTGTGTTTCTACTAATAGAATCTGGATTGAGTTACTTCACTGAGATTCATAATGCTTATTGTGAGCATGTTAGTTCAACAGCCGTCTGCACAAACACTCTCAGACTGATATGAACAGCCTGCCATCTTACTCCAGTTTTATCACAGCAGACGTGTGTGTGTGTGTGTATGTGTGCAATAGGCGGCTGTGAATGGCAGCCTCTAATTGAAGTCCTGCTTCACAAAGCGAGTTTAGCGAGTTCGCCTATTCACCTGGAGAAGTGAGGCGTGCGCTGGCACAATGGCACACGCTCACACACACACAAACAAACAGACAAACACACACACACACACAGTTAGATGACACACACAGGCTGATGGGTAGTTTTCCAGGTAAAGTGCCACGCAGCAGCAGACCAGGGTTACTTCAGCCCTCCATCAGTGAAGTAAAGGATAATCTGACTGGCTGTGATGAGGATGAGGAATTTCCTGGTTTCTCAATGAAGAACGATAATGTTGTAATCACCATGACCTGGAAGCCATGTGTTCATATATGTGTGTGCGTGAGAAGGCATCCCAGAGAGCATCTTAACATCATATTTAGTCTAATATTTTAGTGAAAATAGTTAAAAATAACACAAATTAAGCAAGCAAAGACACACGAGCTATAATACAGCATGTCTGTGGTGCTCAGGAGTGTCTTTACAATGGCACTGTCACCTTTCATGGCTCTTTATCTCCTTATTATATGCTATGATATACATTTATGATGCACATGAATGGCTGTAATTGTGCTTTAAGGTATTTGCATCTCTATAATACTCACATAAATCCCTATAAAAATCACATTTGTGCTGTTTGTAATTCAATAATATTCCTTTAAGGTCTCTCTTGTAGTATTTTTGTGCATCTCGAGAGTATGTGCTGAGTTTACAGATGATATATTTTAAAGCATCTACTATAATATTCCTACAATAACTGGCGGTTATGCGGTGCTACCGGCTAGCTATTTTTTTTGCACAACCCATAAAAGCAGCAGGTAACATGCAGGATTATATCCATGCTTAATTGTGCCTACCTGGTGAGTTTTTGGCCCCCTTTGGTCCGCCCTGGTCCAGCTTTTCTTCTTCTTTTTCTCCTTCTACTTGACTGTTTATCAACACAAAGCCTGGGGTGTCAATTTGTGCAAAAAAATAAATAAAGAAAAAGAAAAGCCCGCAAAAGAAGAGATCCCGCAGCAGGACAACAAGACGCGTAATTTCAAGAAAAATGTCAAATCAAGGCAAGAAAATTGAATTATTTCCAGGAGCGCCTGTTTGTCTTTGCGTGCTCAAACTCGAGCGACACTCCTCTCCTCTCCTCTTCCTCTCTGTCTGGAAACTTTTTTCTTTCTCCTGCTGTTGAGAGAAAAAAAAAAGAAGAAGCGCAGATTATCAGTGACCTTTGTGCGTCTTCTGGTGCGTCTTCTGCCTCCAAGTGTGTGTTGCGTGTGTGTGCGGGTATGATGAGAGTGTGTGAGTGTATGCGTGTGAGTGTATGTGTGTGAGTGTTTGAGTCCTCTCCCAGCGTCTCTCCACTCCCCTGCACTGTTCACCAACTGTCAACACACACGCAGGCACGCACATGCGCTTCCAGCTGGCGTGTCAAAATAAAAGCACAGCTCATGAGCGTTTCTAAATATAAAAATAAAGGCTGGATTAAAGTGAATATATCCTGGGAATTAAACAGTATGCAGCTATTTTAAATATACTATAAATAAAACTTACATACACTCATCTATACATTGTAAAATTGAGGGAAAACAGATATTTTGTTTCCCGCAGATTCAGTCTGAACTACATTTATTTTCCAACTTTGTTTTAGAGTAAATTTACTCCACTGCAAGTGAAACTTTTACATGTAAAATCCTACTTGATAAGAAGTATTAGCAGCAAAATAGCATTATTTTTACGTGTGTATGACATTGTAAGCAGCATTTCATGTTGTAGCCGCTCAAAATTAAGATATCTTATTATCATAGTGTAGTTTAATCTATAACATTTAGTCTATAATTTGTCATATTTTATAAACTGAGCATCTGTTTTGGATGCACAACCTTGATCTCAAATTAACTAGTAACTACTGCTTTCAGATAAAAGTACTGGAATGAAAATTACTCGAATAAGTAGCAGAAAATAAAAGTATTATATATATATATATATACACACACTTTGAAACTATAATTCGAAATATACTTACTTTTCACTGCTGTGTGACAAACAGTATATCGGTATTCATATACTTTATATATGTAAAAGTAGCACGATGTAACAGCAATAAAGAAGTTATCATTAATGCATTTACACATAGGAAGCATTTTAATGCGGCAGCATTTTGAGTTGTCTTTTAGTGTATATTTTACGTTGTTTTTTTTTTTACTGTAAATTTCAAATCTATATTTATGATTCTTGTTTATTGTGAAGTTTAAGCACCTAATTCCTTGTATGTTTCAATAAACCTGAATTTTCATAGAGTTCAGATGCTTTTATTTTGTCAGCACGTCCTGTCTTGTGTCACAGTAACCGCACGCAGCTTCACGCAGGCAGCAGAGTGGGATATTCCGCGCGGTCGCCACAGAGCCTCTCTCTCTCTCTCTCTCTCTCTCTCTCTCTCTCTCTCTCTCGCCCACGCTGCTCCCTGCGTGACGCAAATCCGCGCGTGGGCGGACACACGGGGCGTGGGAGGCTTTCTGCACGGAATACCAAACACAGGCAGGTTCAACACCCACAGAGACTCAGAGAGACACAGCAGTTTGCGCACTTCGTGTTCTCAAACTAGCCGAAATTATTATTGTGGAGATTATTTCATTATTTGATCCTGAAGTGTAAATATTTCCCAAACCAATATAGACAATATATATTAGAGCTGATCACTGTGTGCAAGCTGTTTGTACTTAAAAAGTGCATGTACGCCTGAAAAATGTCGATATAAGTACATTTTCGTTATATAAATTGTGTTTATATGTATATACTGCCCTCATAAGTGTATATTCTATATACATGAATGTACACATGTGTTGTTTTCTTCAGCATTATATATTTTCTGCATGTATAATGTGTCCTACATGTGCTTTTTCTTCAAGTAAAATGTGTGCATGCATATACAGTATATATTATATAGAATACAGTATATATACATATATATTATATAGTATGTTTTGTATATACAGGTATTGTAAATATTCTATCTGTACAATGTGTATGTATACATTGTGTGTATATATTTCAGATATGTACATATACTAATATTTTCTATCTATACCTTTGTGTTAATATGTATACATTTTCTTTAAAAGTATACATTTTCTGCATATATAATGTATCCATATACTTTTTCTTCAAGTATATTGTATACTGTACATGTATATGTACAATGTGTACATAATCTTACATATATGTTTACTATAGCCTGTAAAATATTATTAGTAGTACATATTTGTACTATATTTTCAGTCTATAAATTGTTTTAAGTATACATTTTACATTTACAAAAGTATGTATTTTTATTCTGCATATATAATGTGCATATATTGTGTGTGTATGTATATATTTATATATATAGCTCTTCTATCCATGAACTGCATTATATGTTATTTGTGCAGACATATATATTTTATATGTAGAGCTGATATATGTCTGCTGATGATAGAGCTGCAGACATATATATTTTATACATGTCTGCTATTAATACTTATTATATTATATAATATAATATATATATCAGTATATCAATAAATTGTGTTTCTGCTTATACACTGTTTTTACATGTAAATATGTATGCATATGTTTTTTGTGTGTCCATATTTACAATTTCTCCATTCAAAATGTGTGCAAGTGTATGTATATATGTAAAAAATAATAAAATAATAAAAAATATATGTTTATCTTATATATGTACACTGTGTCATGTAAAATGTGATGGTAGGTATTTTTAATAAACGGTATATATGCGTAAATATGTCATATTCATTTATGTATATTATTCTATGTATATATTATTAGGTATAATCTATGTTTTTATGTTTATATGTGTGAATTTTTTTAAGGCCTTTCACCTGCATGTCATAGCCTTCAGTAAATGGTTGATGAAACAGACCACAAAATGTAGTTGAAAGTTGTTGTTGGTTTTTTTTACATTACACTAGATGTTACGTGCTGAAGTGGTCATAGTGATACATTACATCAGCTGGTACTTTTTGCTGATGTGTAGGTGTAAACAAAACATGTAAAGTGTATATTTTGTTCCTTTTAGAGAAGAAAATGGAAATAATCCAGCTCAGACTTAACGTTCCTTGTTTCGATCAAGAGAGGAAGTAACTATTTGAGAAAAGACAGAACTAGAGAAGTCTTACAAAACATTAGTAATGGTGACCAGTATTTCTAGTAAAGTGAGGTTTCTGACACATTCAGACATTTACATTTAGTCAGTAAGTCATGTATGGATATAAGCAATAATTATGTCATAGTTATCACTGACTGATATCTAAAGTCACGTGCATGAAGATGAGTGCCACAAAAGTGCGTCAATGAAACAGGTCTGTATGCAAATAGCCAATTTAGATTTCACAACTTTACAATCAGCAGCGAGTGTGTGGCAGGGCATGCAAATGGTTTCCAACGCAGGGAAGTGGGTAGCAGGAAACCCTCTGTACAGTGTGTGTGTGTGCGTGTGTGAATTTTACTGGTTTGTTTCTGGTGCTATAAGTGTTTCCCGAATGTGACTTTGACAAACAGACAGACTCTTTCTGGAAAACCCAACAGTCATGTAGAATTGTTTTGTACTACAGTACTGTAAGTATCACTATAACTATCACATACACTTCTGATACTAATAATACAACAGCCGCTGCACTGACAATCACTAACATGATTACTACTACTGCTACTAGTAGTATTTGTATCCAATTAATTATACTATGCTGCTGCTTCTACACTACCAATTCTACTAGTAGTACCTATAATACTACTCCGGTTAATACAACTACTACTGCTACAGTTAATGGTGCTACTACTATTGTCACTACTCTTCCTACTACTACTACTAGAACTAATACTACTGCTAATACTACTATTACTGCTCTACTGGTATTATTACTAGTAGTAGCATTTGCGCAGACCACAATACTGATACTTCCACACTACTACCACTAAGTGTCATACCCATGATACTACGGTTATTAATTTGAATTTTACTTATACATCTGATTTAACTACTATGTCGTTGACACTACTAGTTCAACTTACTATTAGTCCTAATTTTAATACTACTAGTACAGTTACAACAAGTACTGATACAGCTTTATAGGTAGGTACCAAGACTACTACAATTGCTACTACTAGTACTACATTTACTACCATTATTACTGTAACCAATCTAATCTTGTTTGGTCCAATAATTAGCACACGTCTGCTACAACTAATACTAACAATAGTAATAAAAATACCACTTATTCTGCTGTAGCAGCAGTAGTATTTTCCTGCTTCAATTCAACTAAAACTACTTCTTCTTCCAGTACTGCTAGTAGTACCAGTACAGTTAGATCAATTAAAAGTAACTACCTCCTCTACAACTAATACAAGTACTAGTAAAATCACCTGTAACAATATCAGCATATTTGTGCAATTACTATGACTATGATTACTGATTTTGTGTCATACCTGCGTAAAGTAAGTGTAAAACGTCACTTCCTGAATCTGCTTTACAAATAAACCTAAAAGAAAGGAAGGTGAAAGGTCAGAGGTCACCACATCCAGGCAGCAAAGATAACTGGAGGAACATATTCTATCACTACCGGGTGAAGATGAAGCCCAGAGAAGTGAGCAGAGAGATCATTGCATGGGATGACGCCGTCAGTGCTCATCAGGGCGGCCAATCAGCAGCTTGAATCAAATCTCAACATGATCGCGACTCTGCCTGATTCCCCATCAATGAGCTATTTTGGGGAATTAGGCCGCCACCAGTGCCAGCCCCCATCAACACCCTGGGGATGAAACCAGAATGGCTTTTGTGAACCCTCCCAACCCCCGCATAACCTGCCCTCCCAACTCCACCACCACCTCCACCTCCACTTCACACCCTTAGCCAAAAAAATAAAATAAAATACAACAAGCACAATCTACACTCAAGGCTGCAGCTGCTTTTATGTGTGTGTTCAAAAGCCCAAATGATGAGAAAACCAGTATTTGCAGAGTGTGTGTGTGTGTGTGTGTGTGTGTGAGGGGGTGGATGGGGTGGGACTGCTTGCTTTTCAGATCCTCTAATTAATTTCAGAAGGAAACTAAAACAAATATCAAAGCAAAACTGCAGATTACGCAGGAATTTAAAATCCTACAGGAATATTATGCTGACACCAAAAGGTAAAATAACCTCAAAAAGTCACAAATATACTAAAATTTTATATTTTTTGGCACATATCAACTTAGTTTAGAGTCAAACCACCACAATACTACTGGAATATTGCAGGTTAATATCATATAAGAAGTAAAAAATATCAATATTAATGGCAACTACAGGACTATTTACTTTAAAGGAATAGTTCAACATTTTCACTGTTTTGCTGAGACTTCATTGATACCACTTTCACATCTATATGTAAAATAATTGACACACTGAAGTCTCAAACTGCCAGGCTAGCAGTTTCCATCTGTTTCCAGTCTTTATGCTAAGCTACACTAATCGTCTGGTGGCTGTAGCTTGATATTTACTGCACACACTGTATTTCCCAACATCCTCGAAGGTAAAGAAATTACTTTTATTATTAAAGAAGAACTTGTTCTTAGCATTAACATTATTATTTTTTGATTGTTAACTTGGCCAGGCTTGGCCACGCTCTCCTATGTCACATGATTTCCCCACAAAGTGGTTTACTGTCCACCTAAAAGCTAATAAGGGAAGCCTGAGCTGAGATTATTCCGATGTATTTCCAAGGTCAAAAACGTTCATGCAAACATTTATGATGTGTTTTCCAAACGCACACATGGAGCAGGTAGGCAGGTAGGATTCCTGTCCGCCCACCTTCAGCCTCTAAATCCACGTCTGGCTGCTCTCCGTGTGTGTGTGTGTGTGTGTGTGTTATTATGCAGATATGACCTTTTTACGGCGTTCCCACAGATCAGCCTCCGAGCAGACGGGGATCAAATCAAATTCTGAAAGAAACAGAGAGGAGAAAGACTATCAGCTCCATATCTCTCTCTCTTTTGACCTGCCCCCTCATGCACTTCACTCCCTCCCTTCCACCCTCACCTCTATTTGCCTCACCTACACACACACACACACACTGCACTCAATATCTAACAACAAGAACCAAACAAGAACAAATTAAAACAAGAGCGCCGGCAGGAAATAGGATGTCCACCCACACTGTGAGGTAGGTCGACACCCAGGCTGCCTGTTCCCACAAGTCCCACTTTTCCAAGTTTTACACCACTGCCCTGTTTCTTAAAGCTTCAAATGCTTCTTTTCTGCGTGGGGAGTTCATTTACATGATTGTTTTTACAGAAGACAAAAGTCACCTTCAGTTCATCAGCCAAAATTGCATAACAAAAGTCCCTAAACAGGCCTATTAGCTCTCCTAAAAAATTGCAAAAAATGACGGGCAATTACCGGCTTTATAGCTGACAGTTACACGAGAAGATCGATACCACTCTCACATCTGTCATGTAAATTACGGCTAGCCTGTGTCAGTATGAAGTCCGGCACTTCGCAAAATTGTGGTTTTTCTTTATGCTAAGCTAACTGCTGCTTGCTGTAGCTTCATCATTACGACAAGTATTAAATTGATATTTTAATATTCTTAGTCCCCAGAGGATGAATCCTGGAGTGTGCCACTATGAGGTTCATATTTATGGTTTTAAGTGAAATATCTTGTAAATAATTTGATGGATCGTCCTGAAATTTGGTTCAGACGTTCATGTTCCCCCCAGGATGAACCATAATAACTCTGGTGATCCTCTGACTTTCCATATAGGGCACTAGTTTTTGATTATTTATTACCAAATACCTGCAAAACTAGAGACATTCCCAATAGCCTAGGTTGTCGCTTGTGTTTAGTGCAAATTAGAAAATGTAAACATTACATCAGCATGTTAGCATTCACATTATGATCACGTTAACATGCTGACATTAGGACTTAGATGCCATATTTACACCATGTTCGAGGTTTGACTGGTGCCCTTTGGTAATGATAATGGCACCCAACTGTATAATTAAAAATGCATGTAGTCTTCGTGCAACACCCACAGGTTTCTGAAGAGCCATTGTATTGCTCTGGCTGTCGCAATCTTGGCAGTGCCAACTTCTCTAGCTACTGGCTAATCCAAAATTGTGGAGCATGGGTGGAGCTGAGGCGGGCTGAATGAAACCTGGCTGCTGAAACCGGTCACCTGTGACGTCAGCTGCCTGTCAATCAAAGGGACCATGCCCTCTTAAGTAACTTTAAACCCTGGAACAATCAACATGGGTGAGTTCTATAAAAGTTCAGCCTCAGTGCAGATGTCATGAACGGGGAAATTACCTAAATTACCAAAACTGTTTTTTGTACCAGGCTGTAAACATGTTTATTTCTGCTGTGAAGTTGGACATTTTAACATGGGGACTAATGGAGACTGACTCACTTCTGAAGCCAGCCTCGAGTGGACGTTTGAGGAACTGCAGTTTTGCATCTTGAATGGAGAAATCGCACCACCAACTGTTTATATCGATGAACCAAAACCTAATATTCACATTAGTTAATGTAAACACACCTTAATTCACTTTATTTGGTTGATTTTACAACGACAAGATGGGCAAATATATTGAGCAAGTTAACAATGAATTTAGTTTCCTCTGCTCTGCTAGAAGACACTGAAATATTACCTATAGCACCCTTCTCTCTCTGCAGAAGTATAGTTCCAGCTTCAGCCTTGATTTGGGTTCATCTGATCATTTTCACTCATCCTTCAACTTAGTCCAAAAAACATTAAAAACCGCAAAGAGCAAGATTTACAAGCTTTTCACACGACAACAGCAATCTGCTTTCATGTCCTCCTGTCAATCATTCCCAAAGAGTAGGCGTCACTTTTTGTGTGTGTGTGTGTGTGTCTGTGTTATGTGTGTGTGTGTCCTGCCCTCCCCGCTGAAACCTCCAAACAGTGGATGTATCTCATTTGGCAAGGAGCCTCTTCATATTTCACTTTTCAAGAGACGCCTGTTCGTTTAATTTCTGCAGCAGCTTGCCTCTCTTCTTCTTCTTCTTCTCCTTTTCTTTTTCCCTGCACAACTTTTCCCCCCCTTCTTCTTCTTCTTCCCCCCCCCGGTGTAGAAACACATTTCAATGACACGCCCACGCCTGGGCCTGTCAGCCCCTCGCCCTGTCAGAGCGCCCACGCTGCTCTGCTCCCCTTCTCCCTCCCCTCTGTCTCCTCTCCTCCCCTTCCCACCAACCCACATCCTCAACACTTTGCGCTCTAAAAAAGCAGCTCTTTTCATCCAAGTTCCTCTTTTGCAAGGAAAGAAAAAAAAAAGAAAAGAAAAAGAGGAGGAACAACAGAGCGGCATGATTCAGTCTCCAGGCGGTGGTAGTGCTTGTCATGGAGTGTCCCTTTTCATTTGGAGGGAATATGGGTTACAGGATGACTGTGATGCCAAAAAAAGGAGATAAAAAAATTAGGAGAAAGAAAAAAGGAGTGCGGTGCCTCCTGTTGTCGTCTCCACCCAGTATTGTGTTGCCGTTTTGGGTGGCAGACACATTTCAGACGGGCGTGGATGTGACTTCACCGAAAGAAGAAATGTTGTGAAATCAGAAAATCTGGTCAGAAAGTAGTTAAAGCACCCAAACAGGTTTTCTTTCTGTCTTCTTTGCAGCATATTTGTTGAGTTTACGATGCCATACAAGGCCACAGCTTGTGTGTGTATTGGGAAAATGTGTGTGTGTGTGTGTGTGAATATGCAGGGCTAAAGCTGGTGTGTTTGCACAGGCTCCCTGGTTAGCAGAGTCTTACTTTGTGTCTGTTGAGAAAGTGTGGGATGGTATGAGCGGCTTATGTCTGACTGAACACGTGTGTGCCTGCGTGGGCGGGGAGTGTGTATAGGGGCGATGTGAGTGTGTGTGTGTGTGTGTGTGTGTGTGTGTGTGTCTTTGCACACAGATTACACTTGTGTGGGCGTTTTGGGCAAGGATGTGTGTGGGCGTAGTGAGCGTAGGCGGAGGTTATGTGACATACAGATAGAGACTGCAGTGTTCCTGCAGTGTGTTTATGTGTGTGAAACTTTACTGCAGAGTGTGGACGGCTGAAACAGCTATAGGGGCCCTGCTGCCAGCATGAAAATCTGCAGCCTTCACACTTATCTACTACTACCTTAAGTCGAAATCCCCTCCATGAAGATACAGTCTGCAAAGGTGTCACGTCCAAGTGCTGTGAAGGACACATCATGTAACATATTTCTGCACTTAACAAGCAGCCAAAGGTGTCTTTTAGAACAGCTTAATGACTTAATCACGACCGAGTAGCGAGTAATTGTTGATCATGAGATACAGAGGTCAGAAATATGAAAGTGGTCATGAGAAAACTCTTGTTCAGTCTTGGTCTCTGGACAACCTCTTGAAGATCTCGGTCTCAGACAAAGAAGATTTTTATCTCAAGACAACATCTGCAGGGATGACGCTAAATTAATCGGCGTTGTTTTCTCACTCAAAGTAAATAAACGCAAATAGACGTCAATCTGTGACCAGATGACGAATCTGTCTCTGTCATATAATTCGTGTCCCTAAACCACAAAGAAAACACATAAAGGTCTTTAAATTCTGCAGTGCAACACTTACTGAGTCAGCTAGGACCACGTCAAACTTTTATCAGCATGTAGAAAGAAAACGTGAAAAGTGTAGGTAGCTAGCTAATGTTAGCAATCTACTAACATTTTGAGAGTATTAGCTATACATATTAGCTACCTAAATACTGGCCAGTCATGGTCCTTACTTGGTCTGCTTTCTTGACTTGGTCAGCCTGCATTGACCTTAGTCCTGACTTGGTCTTAGCCTGCGTTGATCTTAGTCCTGACTTGGTCTTGTGGTAAATATTATCTATACATATTAGTTACCTATATGCAGTCTGGTCATGGTCTTGACTTGGTCTCGTCCCTGCCTTGATCTCGCCCTGCCTTGGTCTTAGTCTTGACCTTGTCTTGCCCTGCCCTGATCTTGGTCTTGACTTGGTCTTGCCCTGCCTTGACCTTTGTCTTGACGGCCTTGATCTCAATCCCTCAAGTCTTATCTCAGTCTTGGTATAGTCTGGTCTTGGTCATGACCTGGTTTCTGTTCAGTGACGTTGAGAAATATTGGGTAATTATCTAACTACTTTGTTGCATTGAAAAACTACAGCTCCCATGAGGCTTTGACGTCGACAGCACAGGATTTAAGATGAAATCTCATTTTATTCCAACATGGGAAGGTCAGCAATGCCTAACAGAAACTGTGGTTGCAAAAAATGATGCCATAACTATTATTTTATAAGCTTTAAGTTAAGTATGTTAAAGGTCACATTTAAGGCTTAAATCAATGTACCATTACACTCTGACACATGTTGGTAATGACTCATCCTCCTCTCAAGTGGGCTCGGTGAGTGACAGAGAAATGTTGTGGTTAATAAGATTTTACTGTAGGTGAAATGTTAAATTACTACAAAAGCACATGTGTCAGAAAACCGGTCACACTTGATCTTTCAACAGAAGTTTGAATCACGGTAGATTAGTCAGTGTTTCTGAAAAAAATAAATATAATTCAGTGTGTAAGTGTAAAGTCAGTTTTAGGGAATTTTCTCTGGTCTGAAAAGGAGCAAAAAGAGAAATTATAGCTAATAATTGTTGACCTGGATTTTTTTAGGAATAATCTGAACGTTTTAGCTTTTACCCTGAAGCAACTGAGTTCATCTGAATCTTTGGCTACTGCTAACATTAAAAGTTAACAATGCAAATGTTGGATTGGCTAAAATTTGCAGAGGTATTTAGAAGAAGAAGAAGATATACTTTATTAATCCCTCAATGGGGAAATTCTTTTTTCACTCTATTTTATTTTGACATGCATTTTAAACCAGACACACACATGCAGTACAAGGGTACAAGGGCTCATAGACATGCAAATGTGGAGTGAGATGGTGGAGTGATGGGCAGCCCCCCTGAGAAGCGCCCAGCGAGCGGTTGTGGGGGATCGGTGCCTTGGGGGCACCTCGGCAGTGCCCAGGAGGTGAACTGGCACCTCTCCAGCTACCAGTCCACCTTCCATATTTTTGGTCCATGTGGGACTTGAACCAGCCACCCTCCGGTTCCCAAGCCAAGTATGGACTGAGCTACTGCCACCCTTTACGCGATATACGCATGATTAATCGCATATAATCTGTATGATCCACGTTTCACATTTAAAAGATCAGGGTGTAGGATTTTGTGGCTTCGTAGTGGTGTAGTAGTACTTGTAGCTCGCCCTCCTGTTTTGAAGTTGAAAGAAAAACTACGGTGGCTGTGAAACATGTGAAACACGTGAAACACATGAAACACGCCCTAACTAAAGTCAACATGGGGAGACTGGATGCATCTGTACATATGAAAGGCTCATTTTTAAGAATCAAGCACATTACAGTTCTTACTTTCGGGTGACTAAACTCTAAAATCATAGTTATAAGTATTATATTCCATTTCTGTCATATTCTGTAAATAGAGCCCTTCAATTCTAACACACTGGAGCTTCTTACATTGTCTGCATTTTAGATTTTAGAGATCACAGTCACAGAGGATGTGCAACACGTGCAGCATCAAGGACTTTCATTGTTAAAAGAGCTGCAACAATAAACAAAGTAAAAAATATTTTGCAAAAGGGATTTTAAAAAACTGCTCAAACTGTAGATTTGCATTCTTTCCAGGTTTCTTTTCTGATCTGTTTCACAAATAAGAAAAAAACGTCACTTCAAGTACAAATGTGGATCATTTGCAGCATAATGAAAGTAGTGGGTTTAGAGAAAAAAAAAATAGGCCAGGCGTCATTAATGTGGTGGAGTTTTTACTGGTGTTGAAATGTTATGCGTTGCACCTTTAAAGCTTCAGTGGGAAGCCCTGTACCTCCCCGTTGACAGACCGTGGGCTGATGTGGAGGGGATTTGCCCATTTTGGCCACGTATGGGCCTCAGCGACCCTCGCCGCCCACGGCATCCTCACCCTGAGTGCTGCTGACGTCTGACATGTCTGCTATCTCCAGGCAGAGGCTGATGCTCCCTCCGCCACGACCACACAATGCAGTCAAAGAGAAACCAGCCGGGCCTTCAATGTGGTGTGTGTGCGCCTGTGCGTGACGTGAAACACCTCAACTCTGAGTTCATCTGAAGGTGTGATTAATCTGTTAAGTGTATTAAATTGGGGCTGCTGCAGAAAGGTCATGACTGCCTATCAGATCGCCTTCAAACCTTGCGGACTCGCTGAGATGTGACAAAAGATGAATACTAAAGGGGGAAAAATCCCTCGCAGGAGAGAAAGGAGAAGAGAAGAAAAATGGGTAGAAATGATGAAACAATGCAAGCTACATGGGTGTGAGCAAAGTTGAGGCAGGCTTTGAAGTGAAGCCACACATTTTGCATGATTATTGCTGTTAAGTTTTTGATCTTGAGCCAGCAGGCACGAAAAACAACAGCAGCTTGGGATTAGTCTCCCCCCCACTCACACGCCTACCTTGCCAGCATAAGTCCCTGACTCAATTAGAAAAAAAACCTCTGCAACTTAGGGCTCCTCACGCACAAGTACCCACATCGCCCTGCCCACGTCCCTGCAGCACATCACAACCAGCATCACTTTAATCGCGGAGCACAATAAATGCACAGGGATTTGTCTTGGTGACATTAATGCAGAGATGTGCTGACAACTAATGTACACACTGATAAGACAGTGCCGAGACAACAGTGTCGAGCACACAGAGGAAATAAAGATTTATCTGCCTTTAATTAAACATCAGATATCATCCATGGAGGTTCTTGCCTTCGTAGAGCTTCACAAAAACTGACCAGTCACAAAGGTGACAACTGATTGTCTTTGCACGAATTATTCGATCAGTCAACTGGTCAGGTGTGTCTCACGGGAGTCTGGATGCCGATATCTGCGCCAAAATATCGAAAATTAAATGTTTATATACTACTGTCCACCATATTGCGAGACAATATTGTACAAATCTACAAAAACATGGATTACACTCAAGGTCGAAAGCTTAGAGAAAGATTGTAGTTATGATTAATAAAATAAATGTGAATTAAAGAGGTGAACTTGAGACGCTGTATAAACTATTTTCCGCACTGACAATAAACGTTGTGAGGTATAATTGTCCTTGGTGCAATTACTTGAAGACAGTCCCTCACTGAAAGCATAATGTTCCACCAAGTAGCAAACTCTATGGCTGTGAAGTGAAGCCAATGCGGATCTGCCAAAAACTGCAGTTCTTCAAACGTCCACTTGAGGCTGGCTTCAGAAGTCTACCATAAGTCCCTATCTTAAAATGTCCAACTTCACAGCAGAAATAAACATGTTTACAGCCTGGTACAAAAAACAGTTTTGGTCTCTATAGCTAATTTCCCCGTTCATGACAACTGTACTGAGGGTGAATTTTTATAAAACTCATCTGTTCAGATTATATTAAGACTTAAAGAATTAACTCTGACACTTTGATTGACAAGTAAGTGCTGTTACAGGTGGCTTATTTGAGCAACCAGGCTTCATTCATTTAAGTGTCGTGTTTTATTTTTACCAAAACCCTGTAAAGCCCTCTAAGCATCAAGTACTTTACATATAACCCCAGAGGAAATCAAACTCTGGTTTCATAGCTCTGTCCTTTACCTTCTGAAACCAAACTGGGAATTGAACCGTGAACTCTGTAGGTGTAAAAAACATCCTACAACGATCCTGCTGCTCTTCCTTCCTGCTGAAACCTGACGCCACACTTCAGCAGAATTCATTTGTATTTCACCTCAGAGGGTTTTTCTCTCACATGAAACTGTTTCCACAGATCACTGGTCACTACTTCCTTGTCCTCTTGGAGTTACTTACTGGTAGTCACGTAAACTTCCAGCTAAATGAATAAAATGCAAATTTAAATGTGAATGTCCTGGCTGTGGGCGATCCCTGAAGTGAATCTGCCCTCTGCTCTGGACAACAGTGTCGGATAAATGACTAAATGTAAATGCAAATGAGCTCAGTGTTTGTTGGTTGTGATGTGGGTGATCCAGGAATTTAAGCTCACTGTAATGTTGCTCTTATTAGAAGTCACCCTGGATCAGAGAGCGATCCAGAAGCTGAAAATCGTTCTGCATAAAAGCTTTGGTTAAATGTTTACACTGCAACGCACGTGATATGTTTGATGATTGCAAATTTGTAATAATAAGTGCATTTTTGCAACTTCTAAAACAACTTTGTTTTTACTTGTTCTGGCACAAAGCTGCATAAAATGACCGCGTGTCCTTTTTTTTATCCTAAATTTTGTTTAAATTAGATTTTATTTTAGTTTATAAATAGTGCAAAAATTGTGATTAGAAGGGAGACAGTACAATTTTGAGGTATTTTGCTGGATTTTTATTTACTTCTAGTCCACAACAATTGAGAGACAAATACTGTGCTTTTTACTTCACTAAGAGAAACATATGAAAAATGTATGTTTTGCGATAAATTAAACTAATCAACAGAACAACAAACTTAGATTAGATCTTAGATTCTTTCTATACGTTTTCTATTTCCGAGTATTTTTCTTATACGCCTTGTATATCGTGAGCTGCTGTAAAAAGTGAATTCCCCCTGCGTGGGATCAATAAAAACCTTGACTCATGTTATCTAGAGACACTCACACATTTTAGTTTGTCCGTCGTGGGCTACCGTAGAAACACAGTAGTTAATCTGACACTCTGGATCTTTATCTTTTACTTACGAACATGTCTGCACCTCGTCTGTCACTATGTAACCAGATCTACTCTCAGTAAGAGCGCTGGCTCTTACTGTTATTCATACTTACTCTGATGTTACCACAGCAACAACAACAATAACAAATAAGATGAGTCTGAACACAACAATCTACAGCCGGACTGTCCTTGCTGATGTTTACCTGACTGTTCATTCCTGACATTTTTACGAGCCTGTTGTTCACCACATGGCCTTTGAGAGGACCTGATGAGTTTTTATTTACATAATATACCCAATATATGATTTAACATTTACTGATGCAAATGAACCTCTAACACCATCAGAAAACATAAACAACTTGCTAACAACGACTGAAAGCTTCAGAAAAGTTACTAACTTTGAGGTTTTGACTTTGATTATTGCTTCCAAGGTCCAGAATGAACTTCAAACCTGACACCACAAGAGGAACTGCAGCTTTGATAAGCTCAAGTAACAGTGAGTAAAGATGTGCTTTCTCTTCCTCTTTTATTTCCTGAAATCAGCAGTTTTTTTGTAACACCAGTCCTCCAATCAAACTTCCAGTCTTCCTCTCTCTGACATCTCATTGGCTGTCAGTGATCCCTCCTTCAGCAGGAAACGGATCACAATAAGAAAACTGGGCTCTCTCCTACAGTGACTTTAAAGTGTCAGCTGAAAGCTTTCAGATGTAAAGTGCAGCTCTCCTGCCGTGCTGGCCGTTGCAGGCTGCGGGGGCTGGAGGAGGGCCCCGGGCGGGGCTGGACCGGGCCGGCCTGCTGGGCTGCTGGGCTACTGGCCGCCCACGGAGAGGCCTGGCTGGGTGGGCGTCATCTATGGAGCGATTGATCCCAGCCAGGACAAAAAGTCTCCCTGTTGTCCTGCTCGACCGGCAGCAGCAGAAAAAAAGCGCTCAGAGTCACTGCAACAAATACTGTTGTACTACACTACACTACTACTACACTAACGCTATAAATATTTAAAACACTGCAGCTTCTTCACTGCTTTGCTCAGGAAGTTTCATATTACTACTATGACTAACAGTACTACTCCAAAAACTTCAGCGAAACTATCTTCTACTGAGTTTGCGAATCATAACTATTAGAGGGTATATAAATAACTTATCCTTCTATTATAAGTAACAGCAGATAATATCACTACTACGGGTATTAATGCAACTGCGGCTGATATTATCTAAACTTCTCCTATTTGTACTACTGCTTTTATTGTGCTCTTGTTACTACAGTTCATCAGCCATGCTGCTGCTTATAGATATTACTAATAGTACAACTATAGTACTACAAGGACAGCTACTTACCACTGCAGAGTACTAGCTTTTCTGATTTTTGCCTACATGAGTACTTCTTAATGTGTACTGCTACCTCTTTAATCTCAATCAACTCTTAAAAAATGGATACTGAATTCTGTTGCTGGTCAACTTCAGATGATTGTACTATCGGTGGTGTAATACTGAGAGTACACCCCTGTAGGTTTATGAACAAAGACCTGCCATCCATCTATTTTCAATAACCAATTATTTCTATCAGGGTCATGGGGGGCCAGATCCCATCCCAGCTGACTTAGGGTGAGAGGCGGGATGAACACATTCACACTCACATTCACACCTATAAATTAGAGTCACCAATAAACCTGCATGTCTTTGGACTGTGGGAGGAAGTACCCAGAAGAAAAACCCATGCGGACACGGGGAGAACATGCACAAACTGGGGGATTCGAACCAGGAACCTTCTTGCTGTGCACTGCAACAACCAGGAGACTAAAAAATGAACATATAGTGTCTGATTGTGAAGTTAACAGATACATAACTTTTCTCCTTGGCATCCATGCGTCTTTGCAGTTTAAATTTCACAGGCAAAAGTTTCCAAAACTCCCCCAATGCTTAACAGACAAACCGTCAAACCTACACCACAAAAAACTACAGGTACTTTTTTTCCCCCCCTCTCCTCAGCAGCTGATAAACAGCTCAGCCCTGCCGCGGCTCAGCTGTGATCCAAATTATAAAGTGTAAAAGATGTGTGCTCTGTAGCTGTGACCTTTCCCCCTCTCCAGGCAAAACACCTCCACACCGAGCCCACAGCAGCAGCCGCCTCCCCAGCACGGCTGCCTGGACTTCAAAGGAGAAAGACTGGCGTGATACCAAAGTCATACTACAGCGCGAAAGTTTATCTTCTGTGCCTCGTTGTTTTTTACCTCACATTTTCCACCGGTGCCTCGTGCAGTTGTGCTAATTAATGGAAACTTCTTAGAAACAGATACATTTATCTACATATCAATTCTCTGTCTTCAAAGTCACAGGAAGACTCTTGCTCTGGCTGTGACCTCTGACCTTTGACCTTGTGGCAATGTCTCGTTCTCTTCACACAAACAGACCTAAATTAATTCTACCATAAGAAGAAGCTTTCTGATCCTTTACTCAAGTAAAAGTAGCACTACTACCATTTAAAAATACTGCATTACAAGTTAAATCTTGGTTATAATTGGCACTTAAAGTAGCAAAAGTATATCCTCTGAAACTAACAGGGAGATTTGTCTAACTTCTGTTTAGGAGTTGCAGCTTCACTGAAGCTCTGCCAGGCTTCTCCATGAAACCAGCTGCTACAAAATGAATGTTTTTTCCCACAAAACACAGAAGAGTCCTCTCAGAAAGCCTTTTTTTTATTATTTTATTAATTTAGGATGACTATAAAGTGCAGACGGGGATCTGGAACCATTTCATCACATGACTTTATCTTCAAACTAATGTTAAAAATTTGGAAAAAGCTTCAATGATCTTCAAGGATGTAAAATATTATGCTGTTTTCTTCCTCGTGAAACTGTGTTTCTCACATTTTTCTAGTTTATAACCTTGAAATTGCAGCTCCAACTTAATTAAACAGAAACTATGATGTGTTACAAACCAGTTAACTGTTCTTGTTTTACTATTTATCAAAGAAATATCATCAGCAGTCACTGATGGATGAAAATCTCTCTTTCAACCAAACCTCACGGTCCTCATCAGTTGGATTAAGGTTGGTCATGATGGAGCTGTAGTACCTTGAGGACTCTGCATGGATGTTTTATCAAGTGCTGTTTACAAGGTCAAGAAATATTTGCTGCAACCCATGATTATATTCTTGATTAACTGCTTAGCTGTTTAGTCTATGAAATGCTAGAATATATTAAAAACAGTCCATCTCATATTCCAGAGCGGTGATGGATGAAAGCTGAGAAAAGCAGCAAGTCCTCTCAGTAATTTCAAGTTATTATGAATAATTCTGCAGCAAGAAATTAGCTTCATTGTCTACCTTTGATGCCTAATTTAAGCACTTGTTTCATACGTTTTAAGAGTTGGAAAGTTGCGTCTTTTAACACTGCCCATTGTTCAGTGTGTGGTATCCAGTTGATCCAGCTAATCAGTTATAACAACATTGTACTCATTAAATTGAACATATCTATATACATATCAGGAGTTGTATAGTTGTATACACATTATTCTTTGATAGTCTTACTTTTTCACAGATGCAGCCGATCCTCTCCGCCTGACAGCACCATCTGTTGGAGGCCGCAGATGTCAGTACATCTGGGAAAATTATGATTTTTGCTGTAATTAGTCCAGTTAGTGACACTTCACTCTGTAGTGCTGTATCCACTGTTTTCTCATCGCATGGTAATTATCATCACAATCCATCATGAACCACATCACAGTCCTACACTAATACTTACAGGCAGCTGTCATTGATTTTTAATGATTAATAATGCATGGCCATTATAAGCACACTGTCTGTGCTCTCTACATAAGAGGGTGAACATACAGACAACTGATAACGTGCACTGCGCTGAGAAATTAAATGTCAAAGGATGCTGCTTTGTTTTTCTGAATCTCAGACGTCAGAACACTGATAAACTCTCATCTTGCTGAGACTCTTTTGCCTTTTCCAAAATCATATTTGGCTGTTGAGACAGTGAAACGCTCTGGCAAAAATTTGGAAGACAGCAACCATTGTGGCCGGTGGATGAAAATGTTAATTTCCTCCCTTGATAATGATGCATGTCGTTTTCAAAATGTGATTATACAAACAGAATGGTGTGTAATACGCTTGTAATGTGCTTAAGATGTTTTAAAATACATTACCATGCCTGCACACTGTGAAATGTAAAAGATCCTGAAGGAAACCTTTGAGGTTTGTAGATTTAAACCACAGGCGGACCCGGGATGGTTCCCTGAGGAACCCCAGGATTAGGGATTTACAGTAGAATAAAGGTAATTTGAGGCAAATGTAACATTTAAGTGCCGTTGTCAGACTTGTTTCCTGGTGAGGAAGGACAATTTTAGAAGAAGGTACAATTATTTTAGCACCAGTGTGTTTTATGAATGGTAGAATTTAACTGATCCAAACGGGAAGTCCTTAAACTATCTCTCCATTCACTGGTAATGGTTTCCAAGTGGTAAAAGCATTGTGTAAAATACAGTGTGCATTTCTCACACAACATCTGAGGTGTTTGGAGAAGAGAAAAAAAAGCCTGAAGAGGTAATTTCAATTAAATTAAACGTCACATTTATTGTTTATCTTTTTATAGGCATAGAAGTGATTAAGCTCATTTGGAGGTGGTAATGTCAATTATCTTTTTTTTTATTGCAAAAGTTTATTTCCTGAAGGCATGAATGAAGAGTTTTATAGTGGTGTTAAATGAGTTCTCAAATCCCTAATTCAGGTGACAATATAATGTATCTCACTGCTGTTTCTCTGTTTCTTATTTAATTTTATCTTTTACAAGACACACATTTCTATAAGAGATTGCTATAAATCTGTTGACTTTGACCAGGAGCCTGAATTTGTGGATTATCTAGAACATTTGGATTAATAAAAACCTTTGATTACCTCAATAACTTCCTGTGGGTTCACTTCCACTCCTGCATGATTGTGAAGCATGGCTGCTGTTCCAACCCCTCCCTGCATTGAGAAAAAAAAGTCAACTGATGGATGAATTCAAAATTAGGTCAAAGTCCAATAAAACATTAACAGGAGTGCGCTGTGAGTGGACAGGTAACACTGCAGCGTCCTCACTTTCTTGTGTAAACAGAGAAGAGGCTGTACGAACACTGCCAGTCCGGTGATGCCAGACCGACCATGACAGCTGTCTGCTCTTATATATGTTAGTCTGCTGCACCCGGTGTGCAATGCAGCACTAGTTCCTCTCCGTACAGATACTGTCAATGTTACTGTAAAGCAAACATGAGAAGCAAAGTGCTAACGATGCAAAAGTTTGGGTTTAATCCAAGATTAGTGATGTGGACTAAAATCTATTATCTATTAATGAAAAAAGTTCCAATCCACAAACATAACGCCAACCTATAAAAGCTTGTTTTGGTGTGTTTGGTTGGTCTCCAGAATGGTACAAATAAATGTTTTGATTATAAATCAATCTAGCAGATCTTTAAATTAATATTTAATCTATAAAATATCACAGAAATGGCACAAACGTCTTATTAGTTCAAGATCTAACAAACTTGCTTCCACTAGCACCATGAGCCTTGTGAAAGTCATGCACATGTTCATTCATTTCAATTTGTGTTCCCTATAGTAAATACTCAATAATTCACTTCTTTTGTGACTTGTGGCACATTGTTATCAGTAGACATTCAAGGTGGTGAAGAGCTCCTTGGGTAAACCCTGAAAACGATGGATTTCAGATCGGTTTTCTGTGGAGCGGCACATAAACACAAAGAGGAGGTTCTTGTTTAATAATGCCCTTAAGATTCTGTGAAGCACTGTGGTGCAAACTCTACAGAAATAAAAGCCAAGCACCACATGGGAAATGTGTTATGGTAACATGCAGCCCGGCAGGATGTTTTTAGTGTCATGCTTAAAAAACGCATATGTGTTTTTAAAATAGGCACAAATTTCTCAATCCAAAAAGAGAGTAAGAGGCATGGAGCCATGTGATATTTAGTCTGTAGCATCCTGCCAATAACATGGCTCTCTGTGGTCTTTAGTCTGACTCACACTTGACTCAGGTGGTCCTGATCGTAGTGCTGCAGGAGGTCTTACCGGGCGTCTGGGGGGGTTTCTGGTACAGTATAAGCACAAGACTCATCTTTAACCCATGACCCACTCTGCTGTCTGCTAAGTTACCCTACACACTTTAGTCATTTAGCGCAGTGGTCTCCAGCAGTTCACCTTGTGGGGCAGGTTACAGGTTTCCATTACCTAGAAACACTGAGGCAGCTAGTTTCACTACCTAGTAAAACACAAACCCCAGTCAAAACAAAATATGACAGCAGTCTGCGGCTTAGGTATTGTGTTTAAAGGGTTTAACTCTAGCTATTTTACACGTTGTGTGTTTTAAAGGCTAATGTCTGATCTTTCTTCCATTTATCTTTTGCTCAAATAAATCAACAAGCAATGTTATTTCTTAACAGAATTATACTCCTGGCAAAGTAAAAACAACTTTGATGTAGAATTTAGCTTCCCAATCTGGGGAGGGGGGGGTAAGGCCACTAAAAACTCTCCACAAACATTGTTACACCCAAATGTTGCTTTACTCGTAGGTGCCACAAGCCGAAACATTTGGGATTTCAGGTTCGTGGTTGTCTTTGGGGGAATTCGGAACTTCAATTCATGAAGACGTGTAGAAACTGGACTTGGAGGGATTAAAATGCTGAGGAACTGTAGAGTTTGTGCGTTACAAAGGTTGCTTGAACATGTTTGCTTTCCCGCTGCAGCTCAAGAAACACAAGATAGTTAGGGCATTTTAAGATTTAAGGTTTTAAACGTGACATGTTTGACCTGTTCGTAATGCTCGCTGACCAACAGTAGTAGTATCTTTTGATGATGAAGGCGACTGAACCAAAACTTGAACTTGTTTTCTTGAAAACTCTAATGTTAGAGGCCAACGAATCCACCTTGCCATACAGTCCTCCTCAAGGTGCTTTTGGGTTATGCGAACACCTTGGTCTCAGAGAGTCCGGGAGGACGCAAGGAGCCGTCATCACCTTGACTCAACAGATCTTGCCAAGTCGCCTCCTCGGGGTGTCTGGCTCGCCTCTCCATCATGGCACAGTAAGGGAAAAAGAAACTAAAAATAGCCTCAGGTTGTATCTGGGCAGCGGTTGGCCAGGAGTGACTGATTAGCATAATATTCATGCTTTTTATTATTGATGGTAATTGGGTACGGTAATATTATGTCTTGAGGATGTGATCATGACATTTATGAGATCTGAATCCTTCTGAAGGTTTATATAGAGGACATGAAGTGCAAACAGTCATTTTAAAGCCTGATATGTTCTTTTAATAAAATCAAATAAAGACTATGGGTATGATTGACATTTTTACATCCGATTGGACGAGTGACAAATTGTCCAGTGGAAGAAAAGCCGCAGTTGATCAGCCAAACAATCAACTGACAGGCCATATGTCCTGCCACAGTGCCCGCAAGCGAGACACTAACATGATTAACATGTTGCTCCAGTAATTGGAAGCATCTGTAGGTCAGCGTTGCAGTAATTCCCTGCAATTTTCAGAGACTTGTCAGAGAATAAAAGCCTGTCTCGCCTCGACCCTCAGTGTCATTTAAATTAAAATGTGTAGCATTGTTCGTCAGCTCGCGGTCATGACACCTTGTGAAAAAAGAAACAACACTATTATACTGTTCATTATTACAGACCACGCAAGACAAAACAACAACAGCATCAACAGCAGAGGGGCTGGTGAAATTTCTCCACGGATATCAGACAGGCTGAGTGTGCCAAGACGGTTTTTGATTTTATTATTTTATTTATTTATTTTTTTTACGACAGCACATAGTCTAGTTTTTGAGGAAGCCTATTACTGTCCTCCCACACACACCCATCAGTAGCAGGCGCACCACGACCTCAATAACCCTCCACACACGCACACACACACATATATCAAGACTGGTGTAGTCTATTTAAGCCGCCATAAATCCACGTACTCAGAGCGCTACTGCCATCAAGTGGCTGACTTTTTAAAAAAGCATTCTGCAGCACCTGAACTGCACTTTTGTACTAACTTTTTCCTCATGTTATGTAACTTTGTTTCAAATATGCAGCCTTTCAAGCTTTAATATTGTATTTCTACTTCATTACAGTTACTACTAACAAGAGTTGTAGTTCACATCACAAATTAAGATTTTTACATTTCTTTTAGAAAATTGTATTAACAGTGATGGAAAAAGTATTCAGAACCTTTACTTAATACCACAGTGTAAAAATACTCAAACAGTTACTTAAGACAGTTTGATAAAAATACTTAACTCAAGGTCAGCTTACTAGTTTTATGGTTGTAGCCTGAGTCATGACCTGCATCCAGGTCCTGTTTCAGGAGGAAGTAGATCACATTTAGAAGGCGAAACTCTCCTCTTCCCATAAAGCATTGTAGTTGGTATTTTAGTGATTTGGTGCCCCCAGTCTGCAAAACCACTGTGGGAAATATGGACAGTTATACACGTGTATTTGTTGTGATTATATGACTTATGATCAAAAATACACGTGTATTTGTTGTGATTATATGACTTATGATCAAAAACTAGTGCGTCACCATCTTTGCAAACAGCCAAACATCAAGCAAGTGCAACAACACAAGACATAGCAACCAGCTAATACTACGTACTACTCGCCAACGACTAAAAGTCAGTCCAGTGTGAGCCTGGTTACACTGCTCCCTTGCCAAGCTCCAGTTCTGGCACGACACCAGCCCCCATGCCGCGGGCCACTAAGACTCCTCCAATGCTCTGAGCTTACAGTCCAGGCAGCCGGGCTAACAAACTGAGCTCACATTGTCTAAAAGCAGCTACAGTTGGCAGCAACAGAGACATAATTCACCTCAAGTCAGTGCGACATCAACGTGATTTGAGATGTCACGGTTAGTGAAACAAGTACACACAGTCAATCTGGGTTATTATTTGTTAGAGGTTACTTTAATGAGAATTACCAATTAGATTATTATCCACGGATACTGTATTAAAGGGTTGATACTGACCTGTATGATTCCATCACAGACAAAGAAAAACGGGCTGGAAAACTGGATGTATTAAATTTTCTTTACACTTTTTCAAAACATCCTTTAATGAATTAATTTACTGAAAACAGAATTTCTTCATCCAATTCTGTGTCTCAGGGTTTCTCCAGTCAGAAGACACACACACACACAAAAAAAACACACCGAATACTGGGAATTGTTTGGAATGAAGACAAAGACAGTTAATATAGTGTGTCGGCTATTGGCAGCTTTCATACAAAAATATTGGAATCATTCTTCAGAGAAAGACCCTCAGAGTGCTGTGTTGGAAGATTTCAGTAGGAGTGTAAAGGGATTCTCGCTTGACATCTAATAATAAGTTAGAAGAATAATGATGATTAACAGTTTAAAGGAGGCACTTCTCATCACCGCTCTTCACTAAATTATAAAAATACGCACAAAACTGGATTTTTAGTCGAAAAAAGTGACAAAATCGAAGACAAAATGCACAAATCCTTCCTTCCTATCACGCCAACCTTAATTAAAAACGGATCAATTGCTGGATTTATTAAATACTAATACCAGCCAGAGTATTGAAGTATGACGGGAAACCAGTAGATTTCTCAGCAGATTTCTAATGGTATAAATAATTAAATTAATGCAACCAAGACATAAAATAAGTAGACTGAATATAGTTTGCATCGTTCCTCATCTCGCCCCCCAATATTTAAGTAAAGTAGGTCAACAGTACACAAAATAAGCAGGTCATCATCAGCACCTTTTAGCACACGTTAACTCTATTGAGGACACTACCTCAGAGGTCTATGTGTATTTTTGTAATTTAGCAAGTAACCACAGTCACATACACAGCCAGTAAAGTTAAGTTTTGTTTATGATTCAGCCAGTTTTTAACCCTTGCTGATAAATAAAATGTGCTTAATTTGTGGCCGTGCATGTAACAGAGTTATATTAATACTACTTCTGGTTTTTTTTTTTTTTTTTGTGCATTTACGTTCTCTACTCAACTAAACAATCATTAATCCAGCATTTTGATTGATATCAGCCCCTCTTTACCCCATATGCTATACATGCTAATCCAACATTCCCTGCTGCTGCTACTTCACATTAAAAGTAACATATGACCCCTCACCCGCCGTCAGCTGGTCCACAAGACGCCAAAATCAATATAAAAACGGTGTGTGATGCAAAACAAATGTAACATCTGTATTGCAGTGCGTGAAAAGTCACAACTGAGATTCAAAAACATGTTTTACTGGCGTGTTACTGTGGAATCCAAGTGCTGAATCAGTTCCCCGTTTTGTCAGTTTTTCATCCCTTTTTAAGTAAATTAAGTTAATAACTTATCAAGAGGCACGTTCTATTTTACATTTGAAGGATTTCCTTCACACTTCACCGGTAAAGGGCAGTAAATATAGTGCACAGTGCTCCGAGGTAAGTTGGAATCGGCCACCTCGGAGGGGAAAAAACGCCACCAAACACAGCTTCAGGTTCATCCTAACATTCAACCCAAACTCCCCTTGCGCAAAAACAATCCATTAAAACAAGCCATGAGTCTTTTAACCGTTTAAAAAATGAGTTTCTGGATATTACTGCCTTATTTCTTGATCATATTCAAACTCATTTTTACAATAGATCTACATAAATACAGTATTTTGTGTAGATACTGACTGGTTGCTATGAAGTACTGAATTTGAGACAAACTGACTTGTTAACAAGGATATTTCTGCAGTAATAAAACACACAGTGTAAATTAAATAGTTTCTAAATGAACAGTCAGTCTGTGTTTTCAGCTGTGAAGGCTGGGTTTTCTTGAGGCCCCCCTCTGTCTGAGGCTGGGTGCGTTTGGTCTTTGTTAGAGTCTGTGGCTGCTGCGTGGGCGGTGTTTGGTTGTGAGGGCGTTTCTGTAGTGGCTGGTGGATCCGTGCCGTCATCGCTCGGGTTCCTTTGTGACGTCTCCACCGCCTTGTACTCGGCCGACGCCTGCCCATTAGGTGCCTGGCAACAAGAAGAACAAACAACGATAGCTGTTGACAGGCAGCCAGACTTGGAGTCACACATTTCTAAACACTGGCACCAGGATTTGTCTTTTATCTAAATAAGACTAATTATCAACAAAGCAGACAGAAAACAAAGAGCTAGCTGAGAAACTTGCTTGACTTGCTGTGTGGATTGCTACTAGCCAACAAACATTAATAGAATGATGTTAAAACTAACATTTCAGCCTCTACTAGCTACAGGTGCTAACTGGCTGCACAAAGACAAACCCTGATTACGACTTAGATTTTAAAAACATCCAAACTTCCCTTGTTGTCTGACTTCATCGGCTGCACTACTCTTCTGTCACAATATGGCCGTCAGAGAGCGGGGTTGCCCGAGAGAGGGGGTGGGGGTTACATAAGCGGGGAGTAAATCAGGCATGCACCTCATAGGACGTCATGAAACGGGCGTGGGAGGGAGATTCGCAAACACAAAGACACATATACATGCATGTACACGCCCACATACCCCACACACACGCACACACACACACTCAGGTATAGATGAGTCACTGTTATCACCACATGCATCAGCACACGCAGAGGAAACCCTGGACAAACCCCCACGCACACACGGTAGTTTTCCATCGACCGTTGCACGCACAAACGTCTCACCTTTCTTTAGTATGTGCGCGAGTGTGTGGGCAGCCGGTTAGAGGAGGAAGTGTCAGAAAGTTCAGATTAGAGAACGTTATTGAAACATTTCCATTTTCCATTATTAAAATAATACAACAACAACAGTTGCTGCAGCCTTTCCAGTTATGATACGCATGAATATCAACTCAAAACATACAGAAATACTTGATGTTGGTTAGTATTATACAGTGGCATTAGTACTTTTACTCAAAGGGTAAGTAAAAGATTTGCATACATCTTGTTAAGTTCTACCTGTCTAACCTCTGGCACCTAAACTCATGATGTGTTGTCATGTTTTGAACTCATTAAGTTCACCTGCAGTGGATGTACCTCAGGCCCGCCGGCCTTTGCTAATATCATCATCTCCCTGATCTGGAAGATAGCAAAGGCGATGGTGACCCATGGGGCGCCAGACAGCACCCAGGCCGGCCTGGTCACGTCCTCCTGCTCCTCCTGGTGTTTGGTCTTCTTGACGGGCACAATGGGAGCTTGAAGCGACGGGGTGGGGCTACCGACATCGTTCTGGCTTCGCACCAGGTCGATGGTGGCGATGGGAACCGGGCTGGAGGGAACGGGGATGTTCTCAGCCAACATTTTGTCCTCTGAGGGAGGATGGGAGGAGAGGAAACAGGATGAACACCTAGTTTGACAGTCAAATTGCTGATTATGTATGTAGCTATGGCTGAGGTTACACAGAGAATATCAGGGTGAGCCAACTGAAGTCGAAGAGCGGTCATGACTTTGTCATCTTGGGAAAAAAGGTGAACAGAAAAGTGCCCTGTTTTGGGGTAGTCGCCAATACCTGATCCAACATTTTAGGCAGTATGGGAGGGACGCATGAAGTAGTTCTATTTGGGTACTTTATATATTCTTAACATCTTATAAATGCAATGACCTAGTTTCCCTTCAGAGTGATGTGCATCGTTCACCACAGTTTAATTAGCTCTCTGGCGATGAACAAAAGAGAAACTGTGGGTTTGGACAGAGGAAGTTTTTTTCCCACCTTTCCCCTCAGTTTCTCCAGCGAGACACTGGATGAAGGCGAAGACGAGGAGGATGACGAGGGAGGCCATGCCGATTCCTCTGAACGTCGCTGCAGCGCCTGCAAAGCAAACAGCCGTCACCAGGAGGAAAACTGGAAGTGGTGTGTGAATTACTCACATCATGAAGTATAAATATCTCTACTTAAGTCGGGAGTAGTATTAAGTTTTATTTAAAGCTTTTATATATTTATTTTTAATGTCTCTGCCCTGAAGTTGCCAAAATAAAACAAGTATCGGGTTGTACCAAAGTAGTTGACGAACACTCCTCCCACCATGGCTCCACAGCCACGACCCAAGCCGAGGTGCAGACCCTGCAGGATGCCCTGTGCCGATGTCCTCAAGGCCGGCGGGACTGCTGCACTCAGGAAGGAGATGCAGGCTGCCCAAACTGAGGCGTGGGTCACCCCTAGAGGACACACGAGAACAGACAGGGGTCATAGCTGGAGGAGGACATCCAATCAAATTATTTATCTTGCATTTAAACTACTAGCCATGATTGCTCAGCTCTGGTTGTCATATATAAATCTAAGAGGCTGTATGTGAGAAATCTGCAGCGAAATGGCCGATCTCCATCATGTCGAAAGTAAATTTTCCCTGTTGTTTATTTCTGGCTTGTTTTTCAGGTCTGGACAGACTTCACATCTTTGGGAGAACAGCTGAGAGTCTCCACATTTGTCTTTGAGTGTTCTGGCTCCAATTTCAGTGCTAAAAATCACACTTTATTTATCAGGGTTAACAGTGGTACCATTATTAACACCGCCTAGAACTTTTCTAATATTCTCTTCCGTGCATTTTCTGTATTTCAGGTCTACATGTAAAGCTCCTTTTCTGGGAGTAAAACAGTTTTCAAACTTAGATTTTAGATTAAATTAAACCCCCCCAAACTTATTTTAAAGAGTTATGCTACACTAAAGGCACTACTTTAGTGTTATTACAGTAATTCAATATAATTATTACTGTCTTACACGTTCCCAACACTCAGCAGCAATTTAAAAAAATTTATACATTCACCTCGGCTGTCGTTACAGGAACTCAAAAACAATACTGGATTGTTTATAATAACAAAAAATTGACCATTATTGTTATTAAAGTAACTCAACATGACAACAGTTAGGTTATCATAGTCAATCTAAATGAGTCAAGTTTATTTGCAGGTGATTTTAATGATATTATATTGCAGGAGCTTCGCTTTCACTGTGACTTAATTTACTATTTGATGTGTTAATTAAAGCTGCAGATATTACAGATATACAGTGTTTAAGTATGTTGGGCGATAATAAAAAAAATTCAGTCGATGCCAAGATACTTAAAGGGGACCTACTGAGCTTTTTTCTGTCATGTATATAATTTTCTGGTTCAATCTGGGGAAACTGGATCTGCCATCCAAGACACTTTCGAGTATTTACCCTAGGTTGGATCGTTTACCAGGCCTCTGTTTGCACTTGGTTCGTTAGTGCTCATTGCTGTAGTGAGGACTGTCGTCAGAGTCGTTATGGTCACTTGAGGTCTGTTGTGAATGACGGTCATTGGAGTCACATGAGGTCAAGTGTGAATTGGTGTTCGGTCTCCTGGGAAGGGATTGGACGGAGGCCACCTGTCTTCCAGTGCAGTGAGGAGTGCACAGGCAGATACATCGGTGAAACCACAACGCATGGCTCAACACGCTCATCAGTACTAGACTCTGCAGTTTTCTCACACACTCCTTTAGTGACAATGATGTCGGACAGGGAGGACAAGAAGGCTCTTGGATGAGAGGTGAAACAACATCTTAGATCTACAACCAAGTCCAGATGCCCCAGATTGAACCCTTCTCAAATAAAGATGACCTGGATGACTGAGAACCTTCACAGACATGTATATGATGTTACAGTGCCGGATGTTAAACGAGGCCAAAGTGTCAAATAATGTAAAAGTAGACTGCTCTGAATGCAACTTTGTTTTCGACTTTACATGCAGACATAAGACCGTTATGAGTTCTTTGATTGGTCGTCTGCTGCAGGCTTAGCACGGCTCGGCATGAGGGGACGGTTGTAAATGAAAGTTTAGCAGTTAACATCAATGTTAAATACCAACATGCTCAATTTTCTCCTGTACTAAGCGAATAAAGTTAGAAAAGTTGTGCAGGCCCAGCCTGAGAAACACTGCCCCTAATTCTTGTCTTATTTGTGATCTGATAGAAAGTAAATGAATCAAATGCAGTGCCTCGTCTCTCTATTTCCCAAGCTTTGCAAAGCCAGGTAGCTGATTCAGCTTTTCCACACGTTTGTTGTTGAGTAAGTTGTTGTAAGTTAATTTTCCAACTGTAAAATCTCCTGCTTGTATGTGCTTAAGTAATTGAAGTGTTTGTCTACAGTATTTACGTGCTTAATGAGTGCTAATCTGTGCTGCGTGCTGTGGTTAAACATCTCTATGCATGAAAATAAAACCTGCACGGTGAGTTGAACAGTTCAGCTTCCCGTCTGACACATAATGTGTCACATGACCACCACACCTTGTCAAAGCAGCTTATCACCACATTGTGTGCTCGAAGCAAACAACACTAAACATGTAATCTCTGGTTTGAAGCCCTTCCTGATGTTTTCTGTTATGTGGCGGTGTTATCAGTTCATGGTGGAAAAACTGAACTGAACGGCTTCACGGTCAAAACAGGCTCCGTTTCTAATTAGTTTCACTTGTTTGTGTTGAGAGGCGTCGGTTTTTCAGAGCGGACATCGCATAGAAACCATGCAGTAGTTCCTCATTTAGCTCTTCATAGTTTGCCTTTCATTTCTATCATACTATCTGTCTTCAAGTCATACATTCTGTGCTTTTATACATGATACATATACACTGGCATTAGAGGTTTTCAGGAGTTAGGGGAAATCTAGATATTATTTGATCTTGATCATAAAATAAGCTGAACTGTAGTAATAAGTCATGTCCAATATGTGTCCTTCAGCTGCTTAACTTAAATAACACGCGCCCTGTACAGGCACAAAGTTCATGTGATTATGTTCTGAGCTTCCTCCACGTGTACAAACTCATCAGAGTCTGAACTACAAATAGACTGCGATTGACCGTCAGCGTTGAAGCAGGATGTCGGAGGAAAAAGGCCGTTTTGATAAGCCTCCTGTTACACAAACACACCCAGGTTCCTGTCATGTTCCCAGAGTTCAAGCTGCCAGAGGAATGTGTGAATGTTACCTTGAAGGACCTCCATGGGCAGGACGGTCCAGGCGTTCTGCAGATAGGAGATGTACAGGTAGCGAGCTGTGTTGCAGGCCAGGCCGATGTACAGAACCCTGAGAGGGAGAACATGGAGGACTTGGGTTAATCTGCTGACAGCATAAAACAGTGAAAATAACGTCTTTTAACAATCCAAAGCCCAAAAACATTCAGTTTACTATCAAATATCACAAAACAAAACATTAAACCGTCACATCTGAGGAGATAAACCCAGAGTGTGATTGATATTCTCGCTTTTGGTGAGTTTATTTGAAAAGTATTCGCTCTGGTTTGGTGCAGAAATTTTTTTTTTTTATGAAAAGTAAAAAAAAAAAAATCCATTTAAGATAATATCCAAAAAGGAAATGCATACATTGGGAAATATTACACAAAGCTAATTAAACTAATGATTGGTGGGTCAGCTGACTTATTTCAGCTTTACAGAGTCACTATACGCTGCTCTTTTCTGTTCAGCTCATGAAACAAAGACACTTTATCTGAAGATGAGCATCACTTCATTTGGTTCTGCCCAGCCCTCCCTACCCCACAATGCTTTGCATGTCAGTTTGGATCTTATTTGATAAAGTCTTGGTGACTCTCGTACGGTTTTAAATGTTATTTGTGCATCATCGGGAGTAGAAAATTCAGATCTCAAACATTAAAAATAATCAGTCAAAATGATAAATGGAATTTGGTTGTTTTACTTTGTTTTCTTATGAAATTTGTTGATTTGGTCTGAGCTCACAGGGCAAACAAACTGAAATGAAAAACAGCAGCAGACAAACTGAGCGACACACCCTCTAAACATTCACACAGGATTACTTCAATGTTTGTTCATCCGGAGACAGTTTGCTGAGCACACACAGATAAGACAAATGATGCGTGTTTGAATGACAGCCGAGGATTCTCTCCCTGAAAACAGGAATCATTTTTAAATACAGCAGCAGCTTATGCACTAATATGTTTTTTCTTTAGAGGCCACTCTGATGACTGAGCCATCGTTCAGTCACTCAGCTCTTGTTGACTGGCCTGACAAAACAAAAACTTCTTTATGCGTCGTTAGCAGTTCCCGCTGACGTCAATAACAGCTGCTATCCGCCAGACAAAGCAGTTAGCTTGTGGATATAAGTTCAGATGATAATAATGATAACACACGTAACACAAAAGGCTGGAAACGTTGTGAAATGCTGAAAGAAAACAGCATTTCACAACAATATATATAAACTATCGTCTGTGAACACAGTTCATCGCTGCTTCCACAAATGACAGCTGAAACTCGACCACGGGAAGAGGAAACCTTCTTTCAAATGGACTGGGGCGAAGTGGAAAAGCAGGAAGTATTAAATGAAACTTTCAGGAAATGCAGGTAGTTTACCTGCAGCTGAGGTGACTTATAAACATCCTCTCATCTGTGTAAACGATAAGTCAGATGTGCCTGCTCTGTGAGTACAACAGGAAGTGTGTTTGCAGTGTCACATCCTGAGACGCTGAACGAGACGGAAAAAAAATACACCGCGTGAGATGCTGAGACAGCAGTCATGCACGTATATATGTATATCTGTCTGTGTTTTATATACATCAACAATCAAGACTGAAGCCTCAGTTTGAGCTTATTTTGATTATAACAGTGATTATAACACTCGTTATGATCGAACACGACCAGATGATAAAGGACAAAAGCTGCTTATTTATGCTAAATGAGATAAAGTCAATACCTCCGTTTGGTATCATCATTTCAATTAATTAAAACTCATTGTGTTTAAAGGATTAGTTAGGCATTTTGGGCTATACATTCTTATTCTTGCTCAGAGTTCGATGAGTGGATTGATAGCACTCTTGAAACACTGGCTCTGTGCAAAGCTAATAAAATCAGCACCTATGAAGCTCAGGAATTAACATTTCATATCCTGTTTGCTTAATTTGGACAGAAACTGAAGTGTTAAAATGAAAAAAAAAAGTGTTTTTTAATGCTGTGAAATTACAAGAAGTTGTAAAAGAACTAAAAATGAACAAAAATCTGATTTAAATTATGAACTGTGTGAGAAAGTAATAAACCCTGCAAAGTGGCTGCAGGATAAATCTGAGATAATCAGCAGGGTGGAAACAAGCAGCAGAGTTTTTATAGAACTCGCCTGTTCAAATGATATAAAGGCTATGCAGGATTTTTTATTTTATTATTAGCTTGAGACTATTTCTATCTTTTCAGGCTGCTAAAAATAAAATGTAGACTGAAGAGAGATCACAAGAAGAGATTGAAGATGCAATCCTGCCCAAGATAAATTAGTAATAATGCTGAAAGTAGCTCCTGCAGTTTCTTTTTTAAGAGCAGGCTTTGAGTTAGTGTTTGAAATTAGGTTAATGACAGCAGTGCGGCAGGTGTATTTAGTCAGCACTGAATTAATATCCTTCTAAAAACACTCCTCTCGCTTTAACTTCGCCTCCTGTTGACTCGGGAATTGTTTCAGAGTCAACAGCAGAGACGTTGTGTGTGTGTGTGTTTCCCGGAGGCCCTCGCAGCAGCTGAAATCTAACACCACGCTCTCAAATGTACCCGCTGCCTGCGAGGTCCGGACCCACAAGTCTCTCTCTGACAGAAACTAAAAGCATCAATGACGCCATTGTCTCAGACGTACGCTCTTCACCGCTGCAGACGGACGGACTGAAATGCTCGGTTTGAGGGTGTAAAAACATTGTTTACTGAGACCCGTGGATGCTTTAGGTAGTTAATTATTAGGCTGAACTGGAGGCAAATAAGGTCACCAGACAAGAGGAAGTTGACGTTTTTTTTCTTCACGTTTATGTTCCCAGGTTTTCACCGTCTGCTTTAACTTAAAACCAGGATATGAAACAACCACAAACATCTCAGTTTATACTACTTTTGTACTGAAAAACTAGAACTACTTCTCTGCATGATATACAAGTTGTTTTTGACATTATTAAAAAGGAGTTTTGCCACATTTGTGCTGGTTCTAAGATGTCAGTCTCTGTGGAAGTGCTTTATAGTATGAAAAGGCAATAAATTATCAAATGTGATTATTTGATGCTTTACTCTGTTTTATATGATGTAAACTGAATATTCTGACATTTCCAGAAACCTGTGATAATTGTTAAATGCAACCAAAAGGCTCCCGGGTGTGTTGTCTTACCTGATATGTCCGACCAGCTCGATGAACTTGTGGCTGGTGAAGTAGGCAGCAAGCTCTGAGATGTGGCTCAGGACTGAGCAGACCCCGAACAGAGTGGTGGTCCCCTTCAGGTCCTGTAAGTGCCAGTACAGGAAGGTGAAGACGAAGCCGTAGCCGAAGCCCATGAACCAGGCGACGAACAGGACGGAGCTGTAGCGCACGCTGCAGAGGAGCTTCAGCAGGTCGCCGTAGTGGAACTCCTCAACAGCAGCAGCAGCAGACTCGGGGCTGATGGGACTCTGGTCCAAGGAGTTGGACTCGGTTAACGATCTTGGGCTTTCTACCTCCGCCACCACCCCCTCTGGAAGCTCGTGGTGGTAGTTGGCACCTTTTTCAAAGTAAAACTGAGTGGCCACGATGAACGCCAGGCCCATCAGCACGCCAAACACAATGAAGGCGATCGTGTAGTTGTGGAGGCGGAAGCCGGACTGCAACTTGTCGCAGCCCTCGCCGATAACATGTGCTGCGATGTGCGTGTGGTCAATCCAGATGCCCACGGTCAGCATGGCCAGACCCCAGCCCAGTGAGCCCCACATCCTCTGCAGGCCGTAACGGTCGCGGGCTTTACCGAGATACTGCAAAGTGACGGTGTCCACGATGGTGACGGCGGGAGCACTGAAGAACTCGCCCACGATGATGACCAGCAGGATGAGCAGGAAGATGGTCTCCACCTGGTCCTTGTTGTAGATGATCTGGTACTCCTTAGCTTTGGTTGGAGCAGGGGTGGTGGTGGTGGTGGTTGTGGTGGTGGTGGTGGTGGTTGTGGTGGTGTTTGGCATAAGGGGGGTGGTGCTTGGCATGTGCTGCGTGGTGTTAGCCAGTGTGAAGGGAGGCAACGTCGTGCCATTGTCTACGCTTCGCTCGTGTCTGTGGAATCTGCTGAAATCAGAAAAACTATTTTCTAGGTCTAGAAAACTCCGGCGGATTCTGGTGTGGTTGGTGGAGTTTGTCGGCTGCGTGGTGTTACCGTGCGTCGTCGGCACAGGCGCCACCGTCGTCAGAGGAGCAGCACCTTTTTCCTCACACCTCATGTCGGCTGGATTGACAAAGCCGATGCCGCAGTTAAACACCAACCAGCACAGAACAGAAAACAGCAGGACGGCTTTCCCCTTCTTGAAGCGGTCTGCTACGACGCCCCAGAAGGGGGCGCTGCAGAACTCTATGAAGTAACGGATGCCGACGAGCAGCCCGCTGCGGCTGGCCGACAAGCCGAGCTGCTTGTAGTACACGGCCAGCAGAGGGTGCAGGGAGCCGTAGGCGGCGTAGAAAAAGAAGTAGAAGACTTTGGAGATGAGGAGGTGGCTGTTGATGCGGAGACACATCCTCTCGCAGCAGTCTATGGAGTCTTGGTTCAAGGGTGGTGGTACTTCGGGCGGTACGTCTGCGACGGGAGCTGGCGTCCCAGAGACAGCCGCCTGCTGCTGCCGCCGCTCCATCGACAGGGTGTTGAACGGCTCGGCCAACACATACTTCCTCTTCTGCTCCTCCTCGTCGTCCGTCAGGATGGCAACCTTGTCGTCAGCTGCCATATCTGGAAGATAAGGAAATGAGGGTGAGGACACCAACGTTCAGTAAGCAAATGATGCATCAGTACATTTAAAACCAAGTTAAAAAGGATACTCAGCTCTGTAGCCACTGACATTGTGGGTGTATGTTATGTGCTCTTGTGTGTAACTTTGTATTATGTGTCCTGTGTGTTTTTTGCTTTGTACTGTTTGTTATTGTGCTGTAACATTGTAATATTATTGTAATATTATTTTAACATTGTTTTATCGTTTATTATTGTTTTTATATTGTTCTTTGTTTTATATGTCTTATTTCATGTTCTGTTTTATGTACAGCACTTTGTGTCAGCTGCGGCTGTTTTTAAAGGGCTTTATAAATAAAGCTGAGTTGTGATATGTTTTAATTGTGTCTGCCCAAGGGACTACAGAGGAAAAATAGCTGTAAGCTGACTCTGGTGCAGTACATCAAATGTAATTTTTTATGTTTATGTTTATGTTTAATACTGTACATGCTCCCATTAAATTAATTAAATGCTGAATTTATGCTTCAGCTGGAACAAGCATGTGATACATCAACACAACCACCTTAAAATGACTCCAAATATAATATAATTTAACATATGTTACAGTGGACCCTCAGTGGGACCCCTTGAGGGTCTTCAAATCGCCCCCAGACCAGAGTTTGAGACCCAGTACCATGCCATGTGGACATTGAACGCATCATCACTGTTGACATCCGTGTTAGGTGAACCACTGGAGGTCCTCGGACCGCCGTTTGAACCCACCCCCCCACCGTGTGTCTGTCACAGACGGTCACATACGGAAGTACTGTGCATCCTGAACAAAAGCTGGTTTATTTCATCCGTGAATTAAACCGAATTAAACAACAATTAAAAGCTATAAAATGAGGTTCACGAGCGACCGACGGTTAAACGGGCAGGAAATCACTCAGACGTTAAATCTCTAACGGCTAAAAAAAAACAAACAAACAAAAAAAAAAAAAAACACGTTTAAACGTGAAATAAAACACCAAAATACTTAAATAATAATTTGTTTTCTTACCTGCTCAGGTCACCGCTCCCATTAAACTATGACTGCGCAGTTTCTGTTGAATTTCTCTCTCCTCCGTCGGACATTTTTCACACAAAAGCCGTCATAATTATTACTTTTTTTTTTTAAATTAACGGATGATTTAATTTAGCAGTAACGTGTTTTTGTTTTTATTTTTTAAATGTAAAGTGTTTCTCCGGCTCTGCTCTCTTTGTATGGAGAACAAACAAGCAGCTCGTCAAACCGGAGCTCCCACCTGTCCCGAAACCTAACCGTCAAGCCCGCCATTTTAGACGCTTCTTCATCCGGTACGCGCTTCCAAAATAAAAGCCTTCACTACTTCTATTAATGGAAGGAGTTTGAAGCCACCCGGGAGCTTTTGGTGCTGAGTGATGTTGTCTTGACACAGCACAGGGACTCCGCCTAAAGGTCTCCAGTGTCTCAATTAAAGGGAAAACTTCCATTAATCACAACACATAAAAAAAACATCACACTAATTTATGTGACACTAGCTGCTGTTATGAGTCCCTATGGGAACAATAGGGTTTCAAAATAAAAACAATAGACATTAAATTTGCAGCTGGGGACCACAAATAGATGTCCTTACACTGATAAGATCATATTATAGTAACTGTAATAATATGAATGATTACCATTATTATATTATTTATTAATCATATACACAAAGCTGCCTCATATTGACTACAGGAAACAACAAACCACACCCATGTGCCTCTTCAAAAACATGAAATCAAATACCATAAATGCTTTCCACAACAATGCACCTACCCACCTGCAGGGGACACTGTAGACTTCTCTTTTACATAAAAAACAGTGTTTTTCTTAATTAAAAAATATGATAATGTAGGTAGAAACTGGCCTTAAATGAGACAATAAAATGTCACAACATCCCATTTAATGTTTTCCAATGCTGGAGTCACATCAGGAACATTAACAACATACAATCACATCTGTAATTGCACCGATTTTTATTGATACACCAGTAAAACTCCTTCAATATGTTGTTTTTATTGTGAAACAGATGTTTTAGAATAATTCTCTGTACAGTGTCGGTTTAAAAAGAAGCTTTTTCTTGGTGTGAAGCAGATGGGAAATCCGACAAAATGAACCGCAGAGTCTGGAATCTCTTTCCAGACGTGCAGATGTTCCTGTGGGATTTAAGCAGCAAGCGTGTAGCAGCAAAGCCTGGAAATACTGCCTGAAAATCAAAAAAATCAAAATTGTGACAGAGAAGAAACAAAGATGTCTTTCAATAGTCCGACTCATCTGAAAGCTCTCCCTGCTGCGTCCAGTGCTTCCCCTTCTTCTTCTTCTTCCTCTTCCTCTCGCCCATCAGCATGGCAGCCAGCACTGTTATCACCACGGTGACAGTAATGATGAGCACGGTGACCGTCTCGGCGAGGCACAGCTCCGTGTCCACGTCCATCAGCCGGTAGTCCTTGAGGACTGGTGGCTCCATGCAGGTGAGGTTGTCATAGTCGTCCAGGAAGAGCCTGTGGACACTCCTCAGTTTCCGGAAAACTCTCTGCAGGTCGCAGTCGCAGTTCCAGGGGTTCCCCTCCAGCAGGATGTGGGTGCTGTAGGTGTGGATGTTGAGGAACGTCTTGAAGTAGATGGTGGACAGATAGTTGTTGGCCAGGTTGAGTAACGTCATGCTGGTGAGTGGCGTAAAGACGCCCATCTCTGTGTCGTTGACCTTGTTCCTGGCCAGGTTGAGGACCTCCAGGGAGCGCAGCATGGAAAAGATCCCGCTCTTCAGGGAGATCAGCTGGTTGTTCTCCAGGTGGAGCTGCCGTAAGGTGCTCATGGAGGAGAATGACCTCACCTGGATGGTGTGGATGCTGTTGCTGGTCAAGTTTAACCTCTGGAGGCTGTCCAGGTGCAGGAAGGTCTGACTGTCCAGGCTTGTCAGGCAGTTGTGGGTGAGCTGCAGCTCCCGCAGGAAGGTTAGGCCGATGGAGAAACCTCTAGTCAGGGTGGAGATACGGTTCCAGCTCAGGTCCAGTTTCTGCAAGAACTCTAGCTGAGAGAAGCCACCGTCCTCTATTACGCTGATGTTGTTGTTCTGCAGCAGCAGGATGCGGAGCTTGCGGTTCTTGCTGAAGGAGCGTTCAGGGATGACAGAGATGTTGTTGTCGGACAGGTCGAGGAGCTCGGTGGTGGCCGGGACTCTGCTGGGCAGCTGGGTGAAGAATGCCCGAGAGCAGATGGTGAACTTCAGATCTCCTCGACAGTCACAGCCCAGCTCGCACTTGCTGCTGTCAGACCTGATGGACGCCTCCGTCATCACCAGGAGAAGGAACAGGAACTCCTTCATGGCCCCACAGCTCTCTGAAAACAACAGAGGAGGAGTCCCTAACCAAACATGTCAACAAACACAGTCCAGCTGACGGACTTCTAGATACCTTCACCTCACAACACACACATCAGCTTTGATCCTTTACTGCAAGATCATTGCCTTTAATATCAACAGACGCCGCAGGCTCCACCATATTGAACCGCCAGTAGATACCAGACAAAATGAACGCTGGCTACAGAGAGGGTGAAACTAGAAGGTTGCAATCAAGGCTGCTAGACGCTACTAAAATTGCTGTTTGATGGGAAGACAACACACTCTCTATATACTGTACATTAGTATTATATCATCTATTAAAATGTGTGCTTTATATGGCCTCTCAAGGGTGTTTTACAAGTTTATACTGTTAAAAGCCAGACAAAAAATAGGATAAAACATGCAAAACTAATTCAGTCATAAAAGTCAGCTACTGAAGATAATAAAATGTTTTCTATGCCACTAAAAATTGATTTTGTAAAGTTACAAGAACATTCAACAGTCGGCAACTTATGTTTTTTTTTTTTTTAAATACAAAGAGGCTGCAGCATCACAGGTTCTTCACCAGGGAGGAGGTTTTAAAAACTCCTTTTTACTTCTGGTGAGGTCCAAACCAGTTTTGTGTTTTAAACTATTAATAAACCCAACAAAATAAAAGCTTTTAATATACTTCTTTCCATTATCTTATTTCTTCTTTCTCTGGCTAAGAAGAAAGTTCTTAATACTACTGATCCCATTTCATTAACAATACCTCTGATGATACACCTCTACATCAAACATCTGCCATTTCCTGACTTCATTTCCAACAAATAAAAACTCTAAAAAGCCTCCTCTGATGTTGTAATGTTTTAGTTTTTGTCTTACCAGCAGCTGCTCCAGTGTTCCCGTTTGTTTTACCTCGCTGGCAGTCGTCAACATGCAGCCGGTAGCAGGTGGAAAGTGGACATGATGTAGGCGAGGGAGGGCGGGTTGTCACGGCCCCGGAGTAGCCGACGAGCGACACCACAAAGACAGAGAGATGGAAAGAGACACAGAGAGGAGGGGAGAGCTCGTCAATTATTCACCATGCAGCGCTGTGGTTGTGGGAGGGGGTTATCAGGGCTGATGAAGGGAGCTTTAAGAGATTGAAGCCAAACTGGGCCACAGCTGAGAATAAGAAGGTCTGGACAGATTTGATTGATTGCATGTGGATGGGTGTTTATCTGCTGGTTGTTCCTGGGTTTATTTGTATTTTTTTATGCTGCATCAAACAAAGAGTGTGATATTCTTTTGGTCTGGATGAGCCGTGAGAAAAAAATCCTTTGTGTTTCGAAAATAAATAGATGAAAGCTATGAAGTGGAGCAGCCATGTGGAACACACTTTCTGAACTCTGTTTACAACAACTAATAATATACACATGAAATATTAATATGTTTGACATTCATTATGTAAATATTTCATTAGAAGCAGCTGTGAGCAACTTTTTTTTTAAAGTGATCTGTCATGACTTTGTGTTTAACATTAGTTTTGGAAACACATAAAATCATATATAACATGTATGTATATGTATAATGTATATTTATATGAGTTATTATATGGTTTTCTCTCCTGATTTACCATTACTGACTACACTAACTTTCTGGTTTAATGTATTCGTTGGGTATTGGATCAGGATTATAGTGGCCAAAAGAGTTCATGGTTACATTATGATATCTACTGAAATTTCCAAGTCAACTTTTATTGTTTTTTTTTGTCTCTGTGATTTTTGGCAAACGAATTACACTGAAAATGTGAGTGTATTGAGGCAGAAAGAAAGTCTGTAACCATAAATGTACAAAAAAAAAACTTAATTTACCCATATTGAGGAAATTACTTGTCATAGGTTGGTAAGAAATTACTCATAAATAAGAAATATATAGAAGAAAGTCATGAAGTCATGCTGGTGTTAAAGAGTCTGACAGCTGTTAGAATGAAGGACCTGTGGTAGCGCTCCTTCTTACATGGTGCTCGGCCATTTCACTGTGTGTGTGTCCATGCCCAGTGTCATTTGATTTCTTTATGTTTGGACACATTTTGCCATTTTTGTCATCTTTGATCAAAAGAAGGAGGAGGAATGTGTTGAAGCTTAAAATGTAAATTACATTTCGAAGTGTCAGTTCCTCGACATCATGACAAGCCACCAAAATACAGAGCTCAGAGGTCAGGACCTGCTCTTTTAGCTTGTGATTATGTCAGATTAACGACCACAACGCATCAGTTAAGAAATCTAAAGGTACAAAGGGATAAAAGACTATGAATAAGAGAAGAGAAAGCTGTGACTCTTCACCAGCAGATATCAGAAGCTGCAACCCAGATGTGACATTGTTTATTCTCATCTGTAGGATGAAGCGGGGGTGTATTGGATAGATGATGAGCGGACCTGTTGGTCACAGAGAGAAAGATTACACTAATACTGTCTAAATCCCCGGCCCAGATGAAACCACTCTCTGCCGCTGCTGCAGCCATCGTCCATCCACCTCCATTAAGTGAGGAATCAGAGCTCATAGCCCAGCTTGTATTCTGCTCGGCTTTTAGCGAGTCCAACGTGTCGGTCATTAGTCTTCGATCATCAAGGAGGATTGAGGGACTGAGATCAAGACTTGTCTGCTCATGTCTTCAAATGTATCAAGATATATTTACTCAAGTAAAAGTATAAATACCAGAATGTAAAAGTCTTGCGTTCAAAATGTTATGTAAGTACGGCAGTATGATCAACAAACTGTACTTAAAGTATTAGAAGTACTTAATGCAAAATGGTGTGCATTATTCTAATGTTGGAAATACTCAAGTACATGTACCTCAATTCTCTATTTAAGTGTAATATTTGAGTGGATGTACGTACTGGTCAAAGCTAATACTAATGAGGCGACTGTAAAATGAGATTTCTGAGCTTATGTTTTTATGTTTTAATCTCATATATGGTGAATTTGAAATGCTTTAAACAGGGATTAAGTGTAAAGGTGCAAGATCCTACATATACATATACAATGAATGTTGTATTGCCCGTCTGTCTTGTTTATTGCTCATTCATGTGGTGTTTCTGAGATCACCTGTCACTTCTTCTTCTGTTGGTTTTTGATGTTGTGTTGGATGCCTTGGATCACTGCTTCATGCTCAGTCACCCTCCTCCTTCTTATTCATCCTCTATAACACATATTAATACAGCAAATGAGCCATTTGTTTAAATTTGGGGTATTTCTGAGCACTTTTGTTCAACAGTTTTTGCAGACGAGGTCTCGAGGACTCTTCACTTGTTCCCTCCAGACAGTGTCAGTGATGGTACAATAGTGTTTCCTCTCACAGATATTGGATGTCTGCAGGGATACAGTTTCACTGCAGCCTTTGACTCGACCTGGATAATTGTGCTGCACAATAATGAGCAACTGGAAACTTTAGTTACCTCCCGTCTGCATCCTTAATTTGATTATAAGAAATTAAGGGTGCAGGGTTCTGGGACTACTCTTCCATTTCTGTTTCTCTGCTGCTACCACATTTCTAATACTGTACTGTTAAAACTATTACTACAGTACTTTTTCTGCTCATATAGTTGTAAAACTGCTATTACTACTTCTACTATTATTACTGAAACTGTTGATACCACAACTACTCTTATTACTACTTCTCTGTTTCCACTGCTACGACCTGTACTTCCTCTGGTACTACATTTACTAGCACACATAATACAAGTACAGTACTATTGCTACTGATATAGTACCACATTTCTATCACTACCACCTGTGCCGGTACTACTGCTACAATTACTATTACTCCGACTACTACTGGTACTACTCTTCTATTTCTACCTACAACTACCTGTATTGCCTCTGCAATTACTGCGACTCTTACTGTCTGACTCTGGCTGTACTGTTATTACTATTACTACAGTACCTTCACTACTCCTACTGCTAATTGTACAACAGCTATAACTACTTCAACTACTAAAGCTACAAGTACTGCTATTGATATAGTACTACATTTCAACTCACCCTACAACCAACGTCCTCTATAATTTGTAGTTCTAATACAACTTCAGTACTCCTGCTAGTGATATAGTACCACATTACCCATTACATATACATGTGCACAGTGTGTACATGTATATATAGATAGTATGTTTATGTCACCCTGCAGACTATTAGAGAGCATGAGGATTATATTGAGAGCAGAAAACACTGACAGAGAAGCACACGAAAGCTGCTTCAGTCTTGATGAAGATGTTAATCCCCGTGGACGAGGATTACCTGCATGTTCTGCTGCTGGAACATTAAAGTCCAACTCAATCTTCATCTAGCTCACTTTCACTGTCTCCACACATGAAATAAAACATTAATCTTCAAGATGACACAGCAGTTGCAGTATTTTATAATATTTGTAGTAGGGGATAAAACGCTGAAATATTCCTGTAATGGCAGTTTAGCAGTTTAAATAGTTCCACTTTAACTCTAAAGTTTGAGCTGCAATTAAAAGCTTACCACATGCAGTATATAAATACAAAAATATATCAACTATTTATAAATAAAACACCATCCAAGAAAGCAAATTTATTTCCATTTTTTTAGCTGCTTTCTTGAAAGGATTGATGCCATTGGTGATATCTGTACACTAAACATGAAGCTGCAGCCAACAGGTGATTAGCTTAGCTTAGCACAAAGACTGGAAACAGAGGTAAACAGTTAGCCTGGCTGCAAGCAGGTTATAGCTTGTTAGTTTAAACCTCACAAAAACTGAAGTTATTTATAAGTTATGAGTTATATTTCCAGCAAAGTAATTAATCACCTAATTCTTTAGTTTTAATCTGTGTCATGTGAAATCTGATCTGAACAGCCAGTCCAGCTCTGATCCATCAAAGATCAATACATGCCACATACATCAGTTTGTCTCACCTGAGGCTGTGAGCGTCAGTCTGACCTGTGTGCAGTATTCAAGGCAGCCAGCAGGGGGCGTCACAGGTCTGTTTGAAATGAAAAGAGGCTCTTCAGCAAGGTGAAGGATGGTGACCTCTCTCTTCACAGTAAGAGTAGTCATCACAGAAACAGTAGTTATTATTGTCTCTTATACGTTGATATTGCTCTGTGAAGCTGTGTAAACTCTTATTTTGCAACGTGCTGTACAAACTTATGTTTCATATCAGTATAAAAGTCCTGCATTCAAAAATCTTACTTAAAGGACCAGTGGTAGTGGCATCCAGTGATGTAGCTATAGTCTCACCCTGTCATAAGATGGCCATAAAACTCACAAAAACATGAAAGAGTGTTTACTTTGTCTGTTCTGGCCCTCCTAATACTAGAACCTGATGACAGCTGTCAATCATCCTGCTCTGTCACTCACACCTCTGACCTATAAAGTAAATTCAAATGTATTTACAGAACCACTTTTGACAAACGCAGGGTTGACATCAACAAATACCTCCTTTAAAAACACAAACAGCGTGTGTGTGTGTGTGAGGGATGAAGGTGTTAATGAATGCAGCATGGCGGCTCGTTCACACCGCTCCTCAGATCCAACATGGCAGCTCTGGCTCTGTACCAGGAAGAGTCAATGAAACAAGGAGCGGGTCGCCTGCAACAGATTGTCCCCGCCGCTGTCCGGTCCTCGGATCTGACAGACGGTCACTGGACGACCGGGATTGTGTGAACACTGATGAGTCCTACACGTGATATTTAATCACTCCTGCTATCAACAGCCAGAATGTGTGAACTCATCGTATATGTCCTCTTTAAATCCATTTATATTCTGTGTATATGTGCACATTTCTATTATTATTTCTATTATTTACAGTATGTTCATGTTTATCTTTATAGATTTACTGCACATTTGCCATAAAGAATATAAATACGAAGAGCAGTTATTCTGAAATATTGTTATGAAAATGACTTCTATTACAACTACATTAACTAGTATTAATGAAACAACTAGTACCATTATTAGTAAATCTGCTTCTACCACTGCTGCAAAGAACTATAGCAAGTATTACTGTACTGTAACCAACTGTATGAATACTGCTACCAGTACTACCACTGCACAGTTCCAACTATTAATACCGCAATGAACAAAAACTACTGAAACTGCTTCACAAGAACAGCTACAAACTTCTGTCAGTACTTCTAGTACAATTAATATATTAACTACTATTAATAAAACTCCAGCTACTACTTCTACTACTGTAACTACTGTACTACCAGTGCTACAGCTACTAGTACTACTACTACTGTTCTGTGGCCTTTCACACTTTGATGGATGTAAAACATGCCATCTGTACTTCCTGTTTGAACCCTGACCTTTGTGTGTGTGAACTTTTGCACCGACTGCAATTGAAATGTTTTTATTTGACCACAAAAGGAGGTTTATTTAAGGTAAGTCCTTATGTTTTGTATTTTTTCAGCAGCTCTTGGCTGAACCTGTTACCTGTTGGGTCTGTACGTGCTGTCAGGTAAACGGGGGAGGACCTGCGAGCTGTTTGTTTAGACATAAATGAAAACATTAAGTGGATTATCATGGCATAATAGACGCTTTTCAGACTGTGTTGGTTGGAATTTCCTCCCGCTCTCTGACGGGTTTGTGTGTTTTTATGTTTTTAAAGATGTTAAGACGTCTCCGCTTCGTGACAGACTTCAGACTCAGACAGTGATCTCACAATAATATTCTCACGCTACTGGAAGGCTGGTACTGACAAAAGTTTGTGTACTTCCAGTACAAAACCTCTGTTACAAACTGGTTTCAGAGTTCCTCTGGTTACATTAATCAACGTGATAAAGACTCCTGACTGAGTGTGAAGCAATTCCTTTGAATAACCATCATCACGGCTGTCGTCACCATCATCATCATCAGCTGTGAGAGTGAGTGCTGTCACTCTGAGTGGCACCATCACAATCAACAACATCAGTTTATCTTGTTTTTTAATTAATGTTGAACTTCACACTCAAAAGCGTGTTTCATAGAAGAAGTACTGTAGTTGTACTACATCTAATACTACAGACGCACTGCTACTGAAACTACTCATACTAGTAATGCTACTATGTCTGCAAAATACAACAACTAGGAGTTAGGAAAGCTACTACTAGTACTGCTGCAACTTAAACTGCTACTGTATGAATACTGCACTACTTCTAGTACAATTACTAGTACAGACACTAATAAAGCTTCTACTGCTAATACTGTACTACAGTACTACTGAAAAGGCTAGTAGTATTACTGCAACTGTAACTTCAACAACTCCTGTAACCCACTGTACAAATACTACTACAGTGCTACCAGTACTACAGCTACCAGTTTCCAGATGAAGCCACAGTCGATAAAGAGAACACCTCCAGGGAAACTGGGAAAACACACACACGCACGCACACACACACACACACACACACACACACACACACACACACACACACACACACACACACACACACACACCTAGTCTCCAGTGGTCTCTGGTTGTCAGTGCGGATCCATCAGACCAACAGGAGGGTTTGGAGATTTGGAGGCCGTGACCTCCAAACCAACACTTCATCTTTTCTTCATCCTCCTCCTCTTCTTTCTCCCATATTTCTGCTCCTTTCTCCTCCTCTCCTGTCATTTTCACACCTTTACTCCTCCTTCTTTTTATCCCCCGTTCTCCCCTTTCTTTCACCTCTTACTCTTTCCTTCATTTTTGCACTTTTCTTGTAACATTCTTGCTTCCTAATTTCACCATTTTCTTCACAATAACTCATGTCTTCTCCTCCCTTTCTCCCTTCTTTTTTCGGTCACCTCCTCCTCCTTTATCGTCATCTTTTCCTGACATTTTCTCTCCCTTTTCTTCACAATCATCCTCATCCTTCCTCACCTCTTTTCACCTCCTCCCCTGCCTCGTCTTTGATGTTTCTCCTTGTCCACTCCTCCATCTCCTTGAACCCTCCCTTGGTTGTTTTGTCAGTATCTAGGTCGAGGTTGTGTTTCTACTCTCTGGTCTGGATGACTGGCGGGTACACACACACACACACCACACGCACACGCACAGTGTGAGTATTTTTGGCAGCTCAGTGTGTGATCGCCCCTTGAGATGTCAGAGCTTTTAGGTCAGGCAGATCTGTGAGCTTCGGCAGCATCCTGGAAAAACTGAAAAAAAAAAAAACAGCAGCAGGGCTCCAAAAATACTCTGAATTATTTAACATCATCATATCAAAGTCGACACAACAAACAACAGAAACTAAAGAATTCTGTCCAACAAACACAAACTGCATTAAAGGATTATGTTTTATCAGTGTGTTCACCTGTTGGTGGTTAGAGACTCAGTCCTGGTTGGCTGGCAGGTGTAAAAAAAAGTAAAATAAAGGTAAAATTGTCCATACATTCATGAACTGACTCTCACACTCCACCCCAGACCCTAAACGTTACATTAACACACACATTTTTTCATCTTTTGGGTACTACCACTACTTTGCACGTTATCTGTCAAATACTTTGTATATTCCTAAAACATATTGTACATATTATATTTTTTAGACGTTTTTAATACTTGATATTTTCTGCTTAATGTTTTTTATGCACCAAAAACACCAAGACAAATGAATAAACCTGATTCTGATTGTGAATTAGAGTCATAAATATGCAGGATAAAGATGTCACTGATGGCTTTTTATCTGTTGCATAGTGTATCGTTTTATTTTTGATAATGTCTTGATCTGGTTATTCCATGGTGATTTAAAATTTGAAACAGATTTTACACAGAAAATCACAGAATTTTAACCAGAAGATAAATTTGAACTGATTTTAACCGGGATTTGTTTGATCCTAAGACAAATGTACAAGTTCAAGTGAAGCCAGATTTTTATAAATCCACTGAATCTTTTGTAAATATTAAAACTAAAATTCACAGATATAAACTTTCTTGTTCATTCAGAAGGACACAGTTGTGTGTTTTAGCTTCGGGCATCACAAACAAATGTGCTGATACAACCTGTTTTGGCATATTGACATGGAGGTCATGGTATAACGGCAGCCAAGCCAACCAACAAACACACACACACACACACACACACACACACACACAATGTGTATGTGTGTGTTTGAAGCAAGGGTTAAAGGTCAAACCGTGCTCAGTGAAGCTTCACATGGAGAGAAAACAGAGAAACACTTTCCTGTCAAACAACATCACGACAGAAAGTCTGCAGACATCAGCCATTGATTGAGTCACATCAGGGACGTACAGCCCCTGTGCTGCTGGTCGATACCAGGCTATGATTTGGCAAAAACCTGAATTATAATCTCAACTTTACAACTAAACCCTTACGAGAGTGAGCAAGTATCCTCCAGTGACTTAGAAATTGATAATTAAGAGTGATATTTCTGGTGAAGAGCTGTCCATCAAACGTCTGATCCACACAGAAACTGCTGTGGTCTGACCTGAGCTTCACGCTGAGGTCGAAGCCTGCAGGCTGAACACCGACACTCTGTAAAGGTCAGGAGCAGCATCCTGCAGACACACACACACACACACACACACACCCACACACACATCCGCTGGAGGTTGTGTGACCTTTTAACTCTCTACACGTTGACGCCGACCACCTGCAATCACGAACCAGAATTTTTTAGGAGCCATTGAGGCTGTACCTGCACCAACTTTGTCTCTGACGTGATGGATGTGATACAGTTTGAAGTCTTTAGAAAGCACATTGCAGCTGTGAAGGGGATTAAAATTCATATTTATCAAACATTAAAGGGACCAGGACAAGTAAAAAAAAAAAATCTGCATGGCATCTTCATTTATTTTGTCAGAACTGGCTGATTTTTAACTACAAAATAAGTTTTGATAGGCATTTAAAACCCATCAACCGGCTGCTGACCTCTCTGCTTCCCTGCTGGGAAAAGACCTTTTCTTCGTAAACAAAATGACTCGCCTTGTAGTGAGTGACCTGCCGGGAGGAATCAGCTGGAACTTCGCTGCTTGATTTGTCACGTATTAGTCTTTTTGTTTTAATATTTGTTAAGTTGAGTTTAAATAATTTGGGTTCATGTAAAAATCTCAGACATAGACTGGGAGCTTTTTATTTTTAAGTCATAAAATGTGTATAAAATAACGTAGCTCTAAGCAGGTAAGTGTTTCTTAATATAGTTTTCATCAGTGGAGGCTGTGCATGAAACAAAGACTTAATATATAATATATAGTTTTATTAACTGTTTACCTACTGCTTTTAATGCTTAAAGTGTGTGTGTGTTTGAGCAGTCTGCAGGGAGTCAAAGCTCAGATCTGGGTTACAGTGATGGGAGGTGGAGGTGGTGTGTGTGTGTGTGTGTGTGTGTGTTTCCTCCCTAAAAGCCTCCCTGCCTGTTAACACTAGCCATTAGCTCTCTGTTTAAACCTTTATGACAGCTTACACTGCACTGGGCTCGGCCGTCTGGACGTTTCTGTGTCACTCAGTGGTGATATAATAAATGCATTAACTGATTTTTACTGTAATTCTCAGATAAATCTCAAATCTTCTAACCAATTATTTGTGTTTTATTGTCTGGAGAACAGTTTGTGTAAAGTAGCACCACATCTAAGTTCATGTTTATTATTTATAGTTGCCTTTTCCTGTCGCTGAAGGAGTGTGTTTTACCTTTATGCAGGAAGCAGAGCAGAGGAAGTGCAGGAGTATCTGTTTGTTGAGGTGGAGGTAATGGACCTTGACAGCACACCGGCAGAGACGGGGTGTGTGCACAGAGAGAGAGAGATCAGTGTTTCCTGCTGCTCTGTGCATGGACAAATAAGAAACGAAGAGAAACAGAAGAAAATTGATCTGTGAGAAATCAAACAGAGCTTCAGTGAGTCCAGGCTGAGGGGAGAACTGCAGCAAAACACTGAAGATTCAAATTTATGGCTTAAAATATTCATTTTTAACTTTAAAACCAAAGAAAAAAGTCTAATTTTGAATTTAAAAAATCAGATTCAAGCTCAAAACCCCAAAACAAACATCCGTTTGTGTGGTCTGAAAGCAGGTCAGGAGCTCTGCGCTCACTCACAGTGTCCATATTTTCCATGAGGGATAAGACCTGAGTGGTTGGAGATGGTCATTAAATATTTCATATCTTTTCCACACAGCAGGAGCAAGGACGTTGACAGTCAATGCAGGTAAAAGCTGACAAACGTGTGACCACCACGATCAAAGACATGAAATGACCTGTGTTTACCTGACAGGTGACCTCCTGTGATCGTGTTTGTCTCCACATGACCGCCAACTTTAACCAAGTAGTTTTAGTTACTCACACTTAACCAGACCTTAATCACAGAGGTGGCAGATCAGTCATATGAAGCACTTTTGGGAAGAAGATCATCCTGCTGATACTAATCTTAAGAACTTTGAGTTTACCTGTTAAGACATAGTACATTTCATAAAGGAGCAGGAGTACACGTCGACTGGTGCGACCTCAATCACTTTCTCAAAGGAGATGGTAACTTGAGAAGGAAGACACCTCAAACCACACCGGTGAGCATCCAGGGATTGGATACTGAGATGGTGGGCGCAACAAAGACGTCCTTTACAAAAAGGGTCAGACGTACATCACTGGGTACGGCCCAAGGGAGACCTGAAGAAGACGGCGGCATAAAAGTTTGCAGACGAAACAAATGAAAATGAGTGTTTATTGTTCACATTTCAAGACAGAATTCACACCAATAGGTGTCAGTAAAGTCCAAGAAATATGAGTCGTATAAGCTCTTGAGGTTTGGGATAAAATTACAGCTCCTTAACAAAAATAATAACAAAAATAAACAGAGCAGGAAGAGAGTGGTAGTTAATGGAAGCGATGCTTTTAGTTTTTAGCCTGTTTCTGGCTTTTGTTACAGCGAGCAGCACCGAAGCAAAGTCGTCTTTCTTGTGGTTCACAGGAGCAGCTTGTAATGCGGTGAATTATCTCAATGACCAGCACAACAAAGACTTCCTTTGCAGCTGACGCTCCTGCAGTCTCCGGGAGGTTTTGAGCTCTCCCGGCGGGCCTCGCCAGTGGCCTGCGGCGGCGGGGCTTGTACGGCGCAGTGTCTCGAGGAAGCTAAAGTGGGACACACAACATCTTGCTTGGTTGATTGATCACGTCACAAGCGGGCAAAGTTAACCGGCTGAAGACTGCGGGAGAAGAAAAACTCTCATAAATGATTCGGGGCAGGTCATTAAAAATGTAAAGTTGGCAGCAGACTGCACTCTGGGAGGGGAAACCTTTATGTGGCTGCTAAAATCTAACATTTTAAACACCTTTATAGTCTTTTGTTGTTAAAGGCACAATAATCTGAATGAATATTCACTAATCTGAGCTGAAATTGAGGTAGAAATTACTGCAGACGCAGAAGAACTGAAGCTAAAAATCTTCAGTGCACAAAGAAAACAAAATGGATCCTCTTTGACCTCCTTTCCTGATGGATGAGGGAGGTTTGATTTTTATCACAGAGTCCCGGAGGAGCTGGCTGCTTTTGTTGCACTGCTTTCCTGTGACTCAAAATGTGGTTGAAGAGAGAGAGGGGGCCTTTGGGCTCACAGTGTTTTATCTCTGCTGCCGGTCGGTAATAGTCGTTTTAGTATCCGGCGGATCGCATCGGGTATCAGTGCACGTTTGTTTGCTTTCGGCCAGGCGTGATTTCACACGTCTGCTGGTGCAAAAAGCGTAAGGATGGAGGTGTGGAAATGGCAAGCAGTGGTGTGTGTGTGTGTGTGTTGTGGGATGGTTCAGTGGCAGCAGCTAAAAGCATCCTCAGGTTGTCGGTGGCGTGCGTCACTTCGTTCATTTAAAAATCTCTGAGGTCCCGTGATGCAGCTCGGGGTGTACACTATAATAATACTTTTTATATGTATGTTTGTCATTCTTGTTGATGGTTGTGGTATCTGATGCAATTTCCTCACGTTAAGTGAGGGTGTTTTGATGCATTTCCAGTGCAAGTTTTTACTTGTCTTACCTAACCTTCCTGCAATGACTGGCTGGCTACTCTTTACACTGTCTGAAGGCTCGATTGGGGGAATGGGGAACAGCTGGGAGAACAGGTGAGCAGGTCAGGTGATGGCTGAGGTGGGTGGGAATGTCAGGCTCTGAAAAGACAGGAGACGTCAATCACAAAGAAACGAGGTAGGCGATTCAGCGTGATTGCACAAAAAATCCTTTATTTCCAGGATCCAAGAGCACATTTCATTTCAACACACGGCTCCAAGACAAACTGCATTTTTTTGTTGACATACAGCTACAACCTTCAGTGATAAAAGTAGCAAAATAAAGTCTGTGTCAGCTTACGGCCAATTTCCACCGGACATTGATGCGGGTCAGAGATAGTTGTGACTGTTTTAGTCAATGTTTCGAACCCCAGAAGCGGGTCCACGCCTAGAATACGTGGCTGTTCTATTTTTTACATACGGCCCATGTCAATCTGCACAGCGCAGCTCGAGCTGGCAGGAAGTCAGACACAGAAACGGCATAGAGAACCCGGTGGATTTTCAAAATAAAACAGCCAAAAGAGAAACAATTTAACTGTGTAGCATATTTACATATTTAGAAGAACATAAATTAAGAAAGAATGACCAAATCAGACCAAGCTACCAAAGTCTGCGGGCGAAACACTTGGTGGGGTTTGAAATTGTGTGGACCAAAACAGCTTCACGGCCACGATGTGACGGACACGTGCTCGGTAGAGTTTTGGCTTTGCGGATTGTTTGGTGTCAAAGTTTGACACAATGAAAATACTTTTCAGTCACTTTCAAGTGCTACGTGGTGGACAAGGTGGATTTTAACATACTTTTAAAAAAAAATGAGGTAAAAAAAGATTTGATAGTTTTTGTAAAATGTTGCTCAGAAGTATCTCTTCACGTACTGACTGTATGGCACCGCTTTGTTTTGAGCTAAAGTGACTCTTCAAACATGACACAGAGAAAACACACGACTCTTGGGAACAATATTCATACAACATGAAGTCATAAAATGCTTTTTTTCTACAAGACTACTTTCAGTGCTGGAGAAAGAGTTTGTAAGAGCAGTGATTTTAAAGTAGTTTTTGCAACAACATCATATATAGACACACACGCACACACACTTTTTTTTTTGTCTTTAAAGCGCCTTGAAAAATGATTGTCATTTTATAAATGTCTTCTTTCATACAGCATTTGATCTCACAACTGGTTTAAATAATCTGTTTTTATAAGAAAAGTTACAAAATAATAATAATAAAAAAAGCAGAAACAAAATCTGTAAATGCATTTCGTTGTCGTGACGTTTGTCAGCTAACGCTACTTATATGGACAAATCACTTTTAAGCACCTTTTTGTAGTGAAATAAAAGCTGCATGTTTCAAACGCCTTCACGGTTTACACAAGACATTCAACGATGGAGCGACTGCAGACACGCGTGTTCAGAAGTTTCTTATTTGGTTTTTGAAGTCGTGATAAATGCTAAATGTCCAGCCTGTCGTCTACCCTCCAGCTTCCTTTTTCTCTTCTACTTCTTTTAAATGTGAGTCACACTGTGTTCATGTCACCAAACAGCCAAGCTAGTGATGATGTCTTTGCTCCTGTTTTTTATGAGTTAAATTAAAAGATCTGTTCAATGATTTGCTCGTACTTCTGGCTTTTGTTGGAATATCTTGTCTCAGTTGCCCGGTCAGCTTAAATTACGATTTTCTTAACAACAATTTCCAGTAAAGCATGACATGAACGCAGCAGCAGCTCTCATGTCCTACCAATAGACGTGGAATCAGCTTAGAGGAAGTCTGGTGAGTTGTTTCTTTGACTGTGTGACATTCAAACAAAAACAAAGACATAAAACTGTCTTCGAGACAGCTGTATTAAAGTCTCAGCAGCGTGTTTTGTTTTTTATACTGTACTACATGTATGTAGCGTGAGAAAGCATGACGGTTCCTTTCCGCTGAAACTGAGAAGAAAAAATAGCCAACACTGCAACTATGTGGACAACTTTACATGAGAGTTTGTGTCTGTTAGCTCTGTTTAGCCTGGTTTGGTTTGACTGTGAAAAAAGAGCAACGTGGAAGTTCACACTTCATCTTCTGCTCTTTAGTTTCGATTTGTTTCCACACATGAACACATGAAAATAAAAAAATGAAGTGATTCAATCATGGAATCACAAAACTTGAGAAATACTTACATGCACTTCTTCTTCGGCCTTCAGTTGTGATCTATTATTTACAGTTAGGTCCTTAATGGATTACTGTGTGCATGTAAGAGCACTCAGTGTTTCCCACACAACACGACTGCAGGGGAAAGTCAGTGGGGGTCTGACTGGCCGAGGCCGCCGAGACAAGGCATTAACGGGACGTTTCCACACCGTCTCCGGTCGGGAGACAAAAATGCTTTTTTAGGTTTGATTTCAGTGCCACTTGACGGACAAATCAGGTCCCTTCTGATTATGTCTTTATATACATGTAAGTGCACAACGTCATTGTAAACCTCAAATAGGCTAAAATGCAGCATCAGGATCAACGACGGGATGTCGCAGCCACAGAAGCAGCGTGGGTTTTTCTGTGGTGGCAGCAACAAGTACGAACGCTTTCTGATTTCAGCTGTTTGAATCTCATCTCAACAGTAACAACGATAAGAATGAAATGCTGTTTGATTGACGCGTAAAGCACCGGGACAGACAACATCTACTGGTCCTCAAATGAAGACTGATGTGTTATCTCATGACTGCTTGCATAAACTTAACTTACTGAACAAGCAGCAGACATGACCTAGTATTTTTAGAACATTTATCCTGGTAGGTCATGTTTCTTTCATCATAACTGCAGACCCTTTTTTCAAGGCATACTTTTGTTCCTTTAAGATAGAATATTCCATATTTTGCAGACAGCTGTTGGTTTCAGTGTCTGAGAATAGAACAACAACTACAGGAGTATGAACACATACCAGGAAAGTGCTGGTGATGAAATTAAATTATCCCAGTATATTAATGTTTGTGGATCCTAACCATATTTTTCTCTTGGGTTAGGTTGAGAGTACTTTAATATGTAAATAACTTTAAATGCACATCTTTTATGTAACACCTGCTTGCAAAGTAGGAAAATTCTTCAAGCGTACAGTTTGCTTGAGGAAACAGTCAGCAGTGACGTGAAGTGTTACTTTGAATAACTTGGTGCTTTAACCGGACTTTATCTTGAGTTAAACGCTTTGGAGTGATCCAGCTAAAAAGTTCTTATCGGAGTACCGATAAATACTGATAAATAAAGACACTTTAATGAAGTAGCCGGCCTTGCTGAGTGTCACAGTGTCTTCTTCTCTTCAGGACTATAACGTGTATATACAGGTCAGACAGTGGTGAGTATTGTGACAGATAAAAACTCTGTCTTTGTTTGCTTGTCATGCCTTGTCTAAAAGATGAGAGATCCAAACAGAACCCGATATGAAGTCCTTTTCTTTCTTCTTCTTCTTCCCTCTAGTCATATAAAAATGTGTGTTCACATTTCTGTCTTTATTTTCCTCCTGTACCTTCTCTTCTCGCCTTCTCTCATACTCCGCCGTCACCTTCTCAGAGGAAGAATCCAGATTTCTGCGGGTCCTGCAGGGCGGACAGTCCGTCTGGGCAGGAGACAGGGATGTTTCCTGTCACCACTCCATTTCCATTGGGCATCAGACACGTCCTGATGTACGCTGCGTTAGTGGCACTGAGGAGGCAACCGTTCTCCAACTGAAAAACAAAGAAGATTAAAGCTTAGATATGTCACATGAGCTATAACTACAGCACCTATGGACTTTGAACAGCTTATTTAAGTGCAGCATGGTGCAAATGTATTTTCTACCCTAGTTATGGAGTCAGCGTTGACCTTAATCACAGGAAGCAGGTCAGGTCAGGCAGTATGCACTGAGAAGCAGGTGTTTAGTGAGCTGACCTGAAGTCCTGTGGGACGCTATGACACAAGGGGGAAGTGGAAGAGTGATGGAGGGAAGGACTGACAAGGTGAAGCATAACGAGACAGCAGAGAGGAGGCGAAGAAGGAGTAAGTTGGTTTTGACTGAGACTTGCTCAGCTGTGATTGGATCACACAGCACGCTTAGGGCATTTTATCTTTATGTTATGTTATATTATGTCTTTGTCGGAATTTCCAGGAGACAAACTTCCTTCAGATGTCAGTATATGTTGCTTTGTCTATGAAATGACGGTAAATCCAGCTACAGCGGAGCCATGCTTCTATCTGAGCTGAGAATAGACTCGGTGCATCGCCTGCCTCCCCCTCCGTCCTGCATCCACAGCATTAGGTAATGATGACTGTCAAATTGTAGGTCAGCACTGCTCATGCTCGACTGGCCGGCCTGCCAGTATTTTTCTTTCAGCAACAGCCACTGACCCTGAAGAATAACAGTGAAGGCTGAATGGGGCGAAGATGAATGGATGCCTGCCGGGGTTGGGCCATCTCTGCGGCTGACCGTGTCCCATCCCGATCTTATTCTATTCATTATTGTACTCTTTCTCACTACTGCCTTCCCATTCTCTCATATTTCATTACATCTCCTTTGTTATTCTACGAGTTTGTTTTTCATGCTTAAAAAAACAGAACACTAAGGAACAATAATAGAGTCCAGTGACGATGAGAGATGTAGAAAAAATAAGAGAGGCGATCTTTGTGCGAGACATTCCTGGTTCAAACTCTGGCGGTGTTGATTGGCGAGGTCTCGTTACCTCGTTATGTTTTACGATGGGAATTTCTCTAGACCTCCAGCTACATGCCTCTTTGTACTCAAACTGATTAGTGTTTCTTTCTTTTTTTCAGGATGACATTTCCCAGCGCTCGCTGCTCTGTCATTACGGGAAAAAGTTTTTGTTGGACTTTAAAGATGAATTCCTGCTTCCCCTGATCGTTATATGGTCTCATTAACCAACCCAAATCATGTTATTGGGATCTGAGTTTATGCTCCAACAGTACACCAGGATCCCTACAATTACTTTGGAACACTGGTGTTCCTTTTAATCCACATTTTATTAGAGCAGATAGACGGGAAATTCAGGGGATAGAGAGAGGGGATGAGATGCAGCAAATGTTGCTGTGGTAAGGACTTTAGGCTGTGATACATGGGGTATAGACTCTACCAGGTGAGCTACCGACCCCCATTTATTTATTTTTTGTAGATTATTTTCTTGGTGCCCTAAAAATCTTTATCAGTGTGATTGTTTTGTCCAAGCAACATTTAAAGGTCCGGTGTGTCAGATTTTGGTGCCTCTGTTTACAGAATATGGCAAAAATGGAGTATAATATTAATTACTGTGTTTTCATTAGTGTACAATCACCTGAAATTAAGAATTGTTATGTTTTTGTTACCTTGGAATGAACCTTTTATGTCTCTGTTATGTTTTTCCTTTATGCTAAGAAGGAGTGGGTGAGACGAGGGTGGTGCAATCAGCATACAATATATTGACTGCATCATTGTTGTTGAACAATCAAAATTCATCTGGGAGGATTAGAGAAAAGTAAGCAGAGGAAGTACAAATAAAACAAACCCCTACAGAGCTTCTCCTCTTACAGACTCGATTGACTACAATAGATTTGAGTCGACTCTCTGCTCTCCCCCATCTCCCCCTTGTCTTATTTACATGGCATGTCTGGTCGCATTATCGCAGTTTACACTGAGCTCCATGCCAGCCCGAGGCCTCTGTGTGCTGACTTGGAAAAAAATCCATTTCCATGACAGTGAGAGAGAACAGCGCAGGGTTGAAGGGTTGTAGATCCTCTCGGTTTGTTGATGTTCGCTGATATTTGAGGGAAGCGCAGACTTGGGCCTCGTCAGACTGCGAGTCTGGCTCTCAGGGCAAACGGTTTTGAGGACAGCTGGCAGCTTTAGTCGTCGTTTAGATGGTGAGATGGGAAAGAGAAAGACAGGACAGGCCTGACGGGAGGCAGAAGGTCTTAGTTGGATTCATTCAGGGTGACTGTTAAGGGAAGGGAAAGCATTACTCACCTTGACATGGACATGTAGCATGAGCCCTGTTTTCTATTATGTGGGGATGTTATATAAACAGGACATTACCCTCTAACCTCTGTGTTTAAGAGTTTGTCGGGTTCTGATGACACATGGACAAAGCGTTTATCTTTAAAGATACTACAAGTTCCTGAACTCAACCTGCTTCTAATTTGCATCGTGTTAACTTCATTTCTGTGGTGTCCTACCTTGCTGTGAGTGGAGTCTTGTGTGCTGGTGTTGAACATGCTGTAGGCCTCTAAAGACGGCAGGCTGTGCTGTGGCTGGGACAGACCCAGTAACTGCTCCAACTCCAGTGCAGAGCTCTGGCTGGGCAAACAAGACGGTGGAGCCTGAGTCTGCTGCATTATCTGCTGCTGCTGTTTCTGGTGACACTGGTGGTGCACCAAGCTCTGGTAGTGACAAGCATCTGATGTGGCCACATTGTTCAGAGCTGTGCTGGTGCTGTAACCGCTGTGGTTGACCTCCACGTTCGGTGGAAAGGCTGCATGTCCGTTTGGCATGTATGATGATCCGTTTGTTGCGAGTCCGAGCTGATTGTGGAAACCAGGCAGCGCCTGTTGATGGGACTGGAGGTGGACCGAGTCCTGCTGGAGCTGCCACTGCTGGTGTTTATGTTCACCGTTCAACTGCGAGGCTTTGAGTACAGTATGTGGGTGATGATGGGTGTGGTTGTTGGGGTGATGGTTGTTCTCTGTTGTGACCCAGTGATTGCTCCCAGTTAAAATCTTGGAGTCCACTGTTCCAGACTGGTTGACAGGCTGAATTTGCCCTGCGTCACCTGCACTGATGTGTCGCTGCATCTGTTGCGACAGCTGGATGATGGGCTGCCTGCTGCTGGGAAGAGCTGGAGGGATTGGCTGCTGCGTGACGCTTTGAGCCGAGTCTGGGTTTGGTGGTCCGTGTTCCTCCCCCTCCGTCCCACTTTCCAGTGAGTCGTGGATGTAGGAGAGGATTTCGTTGTTAGTGAGGAGGTCGCTAAGTGTTGGGATGTGGTTGGGGTCCAGCTCCACCTGCATCATCCTCTCATCCAGCAGCAGGAGCTCCAGGTCTTCAGCGTTCAGACCCAGGTTCTCGAGAGCGCTGAAAAGCTCACTATTGGAGCACGTTTCCTCTCCGTCCAGGGACAGAGAGTCCAGAGTGGCCAGCAGGGGGTCATAACTAGATGTTTTGCTGTTGCATCTCCACGTCTCCCCGTTAGATACAACAGGCCAACAGTCGCCACTTAACAGGTCTCCAAAGCTGCCGTCACCTTGCTGCTCGCTAAAAAGGCTGCTGTGGTACGGCATTGTAGGCTTTGTGTCTGGCTGGCAGACGTAAACGGACTCGTCCTGGCTCATCAACGCTCCCAGTAGGGATTTTGGATCCAGGTCATCTGAAGAGCTCTTGTCCAGTTTGCCCTTCTTGGATGCCTTGCTGCCTTTGGCTTTGCCCGGGAAGGAATCTGGGAAGCCGTGCAGTGGATAACCGGTCTGGTAGAGCATTGCCTCTCCGGTGGCAAAGGTGAAGGGAAGGTGCATTGACCGCTTCCTCAGGTGTTCCCCTCCTTCCTCATCCCTGCGAGAAAACATGTCAGAGAGAAGAAATTAACAAATGAATGAGTTAAAACTCAAAAATCAAGCTGGAATCGTCGTCCACTTACACCAAGGGCCTCTGGGTGGCGATGATGTAGTCTGGCTTGCCGTTCTTGTAGACAAGTCTTGCGTTGGCCTGGACCCACTTCCACCGGTTCTCCTTGGTGAGCAGCCTGAAGACGGTGAGGCCGCTCTCGCCCGTTTTTATCACTGGAATCACATCAGACAAGATGTTGGAGGCTCTGTGTCACTACTGTTTACATACTGTACGCCCCGCAGTGTGCACACACTCACACTGCATTTGCTCAGCCGGGCGTGCTGCTGTTCACTTTGGCTACATGCACACGTTACAAGTCCTTGCTTGCACATACTCAAGCAGCCCAACACACATCCATACACCAGCCCTTCATCTCCATGGCTTAGTGTTTTGTCTGCCGTGTTTCTGTGCTGTGGCTTAGACTGGACCAGTTAAGGGGGTAACAAAATTATCCGTGTTTCCATCCAGATGTACCTCAAATTGATTGATTGTCATTCTGTAAAAGGAAATGCAAATGAACGCTTGTTTCCATCCACTACAACTTGGTTTACAAGATAAGCAGCGGGTGACGCCACAGAAGAGGGCAGCACAAGATGATTTAGGTAAAGAGTGGACGCTCAACTAGTGAAAACCAACCCAGAAAACAGGATGTAAATATGACATATGTGTTCATTTCATGTATTAATGTGAGAAGACTTTTCTTATCATCTGATGGATGGCAGAAGTAAATGTTAATATTATCCTCCAATTCTCCTTTGACTGTAAAGGATGTCTTATATTAATAATATTAATAACAGTGATGTCTTCTCTTATTACTATGTGGACTCTGTTTAATGGAATTATGTCTTCCCATCTGTGTGTGCATCAGAGCGCGTTGAACACGTATGTATCTGTGTTCTATGTTTCCGAATGCATATGCATTTATTTCTCTTCCCGTATGCATGACTACATGCATACAGTATGTGTCTTTGTGTGTGGTAGTGGTGGTGCGTTGACGGTGCCATGGTTACGGCTAACCGGGTCATCTGGTACACGAGCTAAGTAGGACACTTGACTCTCGCTCGGAGATTTCCTGAATCGACAGCAGACACACACATTGAGTGTTTGTTTGTTTGTTGCAAATGTCATGAGAAAGAGGTCAATGCACATTAACTCTGAATATATACATACTGATCCCTGATGGGTGTGAAGGTGTAAAAGACACATTTTAGTGATGTTAAAAAGCCAATAAATCAGTTTAGACTACAGGGGTTTTCAGTGATGTTTAGGGTTCCCACACCTTCTTAAATATCAAATTCAAGGGCTTTTCAAGAACTTTCCAAGCCCAACTCCCTTAGATTCAGACTGCGAGCAGCTCCTACTTACTTCGAACATGATTTTCGGCACAGTACAGCATGTCAGCGGCGTGAATGAACTGGTAACCCGAACCTCGAACTCTCAGCTCCGCCTCGGTGTAGCCCAGAACGATTTTTCCTCTGAAAATCCAGCAGAGACACACATGAGTTACAAACTGAACCACACACACACTGCTAAATAAACATCACATTGATAAAAATCGCCATGTGTACTTTGCGTCGCAGGCCATGGGCGTGAAGTCAAGCTTGTGTTTGGTCCTGAAGATCATGTTCCTGGTCCTGATTTCCAGGATGGCTGGAGGCTGCAGGGGCGTGGCGATGGCAAACAGGGCGAGTTGAGGCGGGGTACTCTTCTCGCTGTCGCACTGTTGGCGGCTCTGACCATGGAGGAACTTGAGTCGACCCTGGATATTCAAGGCCTGAGAGGCAAGCACGTACAGATTACAGTCAATATGTGACAGAGGCTGTAAACAATAGATTATGCTTTAGATTACATGGAACAGGGAGGTGTTACAATCCTGAAAACACTTTCTCCTGTCTCCCTGTGGCATCTCGTGTGAGGACCCCCTACCTCCTCTGTTAGCTCTGGTTAATTGACTTTGGTGGGTTTAAGGGCCTGCAGTCGTGATGTCAGGAATCTAGCCCTGAATAGCAGGAGGGATTACGAAAAACAAAGCCGTAGCGACCGGTAGACAGAAGCAGGGACCTGGCTTACTGCTCACGCGAACGCACTGGGAGGGAGGACGGGAGAGACGCAGGTTCCAACCCCTTCATGAGCCCTGCTGGAGTGTCCATGAGCAAGATCATAAATCCCAAACAGCTTAATAACTTAATGTGTAGTTGTCTGAAACCAGCAAACCTTTAATAAGTGATGACTGCTGGCCTCTGAATTGCCTTGCTCATGGGCGACCTAGCCTCAGTTTTCCCAGCAGATTTCAGGCATTTGCTCTGCTGTTGAACCACAGCTGTTTTTTTTTTCCATCAGCAGCTAATTATCTTAGTGGAAGTAGCAGCGGCTGGTCTGAAGCTACCAACCCTAACTAAGCAAGTTCCCCCTCAGCTCTCGTCTCCTCTTGGTGGTGGGAGGATTAAATCCTATTTCCCCACGACCCCGAGCCTCTCGTTAAGGCGGATTACAGGAGTAAATGGTGGCTTCTGATCCTTGAGGGACTGAGGTGGCACGCCATACCGCCAGCAGCACCAACAGGCCTGAAAACACCACCAGCCTATGGATCCATTTTATTCTTTTTTTTGGCTAGAAAAGTAGATATGAACATGATTAACCTGAAGTGTTTTCCTCAACTAAACGTGATAAAAGGACATCTGACATCAGAGAGCCCACACACATCATTTACATTACAGCAAACTAAATGGAAACCAGCGTGTCTCATGTGTACTTACAGGATGTCAGTCAAGTAGGCGGTCTTTAAATGTGGCCGAGTCACATTAGTGTTTACGCTGTGGTCAAAGACCACCTCATCAAGTAGTTTGAGTGGTCTTATCACACGTGTCTTGGTGGCTGTTTACACTTGTACTACGAGCTGTCCACCTGTGATGGGGTGTAAACAGGCTGTCAGTCTTACCAGGAAGCCGGAAGAGTTGTCCAACAAACAGCGGAAGCGGCAGACGAAGCTTCTCTCCAGGAAAGAGGAGTTTTCAGGTGGGAGCTGGTCCGGGTTGTAGCTCACCAGGCAGGAAGATGTCGACTCTCCATCTGAGGACATTAAACATCGCTTTATCATACTGATATTGATATAAAAATGATGACTTGACCTTGATCTGTTGTTTGTGTGTGTTTGTACAGTTTGTGTGTGTCTTGTTAACCACCGACCCTTAACTAATGCAAGATGACAAGTGTGTGTTTGTATGTACAGTAGGAACGTGTGTGTGTGTGTGTGTTTGTGTGTGTCCTGGTGACTTGCTGATGTGTCCTCTGCTGTGTTGTGGCCATTGTGTTATTGAAAGTGCATGTTTGTGTATGCTCTAATATATAGCCCATGTCTCAGGAGGTTTCAGTTAAAGGTCACCTCTTCTCGCCTCTTCTCCGACCTCAGTTCAGATTCAGAAGGAAGTGCCAACAATACTTTTATTCTGAAACATCTATGTATCACTAGTATAAAGTATTGTGAAGAATCTCTCAATCATCAATAAGTTAAAAAGTATTTTGTGTGAGTTGTAATTTAACTGACTCACTGTTTCTCCCTGATTTTTGTTATTAGATGATATTTTTTATATTATAGGCTCTGAAGAGTACTCTATTAGTCACATTGATTTCTTGGTGAGAACAGCATCCGCTCGCCCTTTGTTGCCCTTGTAGTTTACCTCATCTCCTTTTGTTGTATAATTAATCTTAATCTTAATTAAATAAATTCCTGTTTTACCAAAAATAACTGGGCTATGTTAGCGAGCGGATCAGTGCGGGAATGATGTTGAATTAAATCAAGTTTGTCTTCGGTTGACAGACCTGTTGAGGAATCTGTCGGTGGTCCGGCGCCGGCAGGGGGGTTGAGGGCCCAATGCAGGTTGTTCCTGAACTCCTGCTGGTCTTCAGTGTGGATCAGCTCAAACACACTCTGGTGCATCACGTCAGTCTGACAGGAAAACAGAGTTTGAGTTAGAAATGTACAATTTTGATGAAAGGCGCTGAAGGAACATTTTGATCTGTTTTAGCTGAGACTGAGTTTGACACGAGTTAAGGTAGATGTTTTAAAGCAGTTACTGTCAGCTTTGATTCAGTTTGCCTTGAAGTGGAGCCAAAAGAAATCAAGTGTCGCTGAACATTTAATTCAAAGAGCTGAAACAAAGCCAAAGACCTGCTGTGACCCTGATATCTGTCATACAGACCCAGCATGATCTGGATGAGGGCCAGGATTGAACCACCTTCCCAGTGTAGTGTGGTCAAACTCTGGTCACCGAAAAGGGATTTTGACAGGCAGAAGTGTTACGAGAAATACTTTTCAAACCCACAAGTTATTTTCTATTAACTGTTGACTCTTGAAGGAAGAGTTGTGCTAAGCTAATGGTGGCTGAGCTAAGAAACGTTCTCATTCTTGATATCATGACTCTTGTATTTCGTATTGTTTTTGTAGTTTACAGTGGTGGAGAAAAACTACAACAACAGACACCCTCTCCCTCGTCCGTGTGGCTCAGTTCTCTTTCCTGACTTGTTCCTCAGGTGTGTCTTATTTTCTGGGTGTTTCACAGCAGCTGTTCACACCCCGTGTTTTGGGTGCGTGTTGTTGTTTCCAAACACTTTGCCCGAGCGGAGACAGCAGCTCCGCCGCGCATTTGGGGATGTTTGGGGAAATGGATGGTGACACGCCTCAGGTGGACGGGGAAATGAGGGGTGAGAGGTGGTGTTTACACCCTGGCCAGGCGAGGACAGTGTGTTGTGTTTGATGGTGTGTATGGAAGTGTGTGTCAGACAGACAGAGTGGATAATTTGATAATCATACTCTTCACAATGAGATTAGACCAGAGGCAGCGGTGCTTTGTTGTGAAGCCAATTAAATTAAACCTCTCACTCCACATGTGTGTTTGATTCACTCCTCGGGGCACTCAGGATGATGCGTTCACTTGCTGCTCTCTGCTTGTTAACGCCACCTATCTGCCTAGTTCAAAGCAATAAATGTGTCTGTAGCTGTGATTATTTTCACCTGGATGAAACAAGCCAAACTAAACGCAGACACAGTGACTAATCCAAAGTTTCAAAGGTTTAGATAAGCGACTTGTTGTTTGAGAATTATTTGTGAAATTTACAGGAGGTTTTACCTGATGGAAGCCGAGGTAATCCTGAATGGTGTGAGAGCAGAAGAAGACGATTCCCTCGGCTGTCACCACCAGGATGAAGCCGTTCAGGGCCTGCAGAGAGAAAACATGTTTGTGTGTGACTATAGTTGTGTTTATACTGTGTGTTGGGTCACTGGGAGGGTCCCTTAAGACAGCATCAATTTGTGGAAATGCCACATCCAGCTCCTGTTTTGAAACTTTGGAAGAAAGAGCACTGGAGAAAGAAAAAACAGGGATGAGACTTCTCCCCCAGGCTGAAGGAGCGGAAGATGAGGAGGAAAGGCTGGAGTCGAATGGACGTCAGTTCAAAGAGAAGTCATGGAGGAGGAGCGAGAGGAAGGAGGTCACTACTGGATGAGTAACACCGCCATCATCGCTCCTCCTCGTCTTCCTCCCCTCAGGGCTCAGAGTGGAGGTGATGACACTGTGTCCCGACAAAGAATCATGACAGCATCCGCCTACACCTCACTGATGAGGACGATAATGATGATCTCCATATATCTGAACAGACACGTGCGCTAATACACTCCTCATCCCCACATCTGGACTCAGGTGGTTTTCTATGATTCATATCGCTGCAGTTGGATCAGAACTTTCCTTTTGAAAATCCATTATATGGTCTCAAAAGTTCATCACCATCAGGCCTAAAACAAGACAGCTTCTTTTAGCTGCTGAATTATTGACATTTTGGAGGTAAGAGGGTCTTATTTAATAGCGGCAACATTATAAAATCTGACCGCATCACTATCGTGCCAATAATAATGGTAAAGCACACCCTCTCGTGTAATAATGCTTAATTACTGCACAGCTCTGACTTACAATAGCTGCCTTCTCACTGTGCTTAATTTAAATCTCTGTCTTGACTCATCCTACAGTGTGATGGTTTCTCCTGCTTGTTTGAGCTGTCAAATCTTCTTCATAATTTGTCCTTATGTATTTCATGTTTTAATGGGTATTGTAGCGACCACTATGAATTAAAAAAAAGGTTTTAAAACTTAACGTACATAATAAATAATTTTTAGTTCACTTAAATTGTTCCTGTGTGGTCCTCTCTGCTAAAAACTGCCTCTCCTCCTCATCGTCTTCTTTAAAAAGCTGATACCCGCCATGTGACCACACCCGACACTGTCCAACACACACACACACACACACACACACACACACACACACACACACACACACACACACACACACACACACACACACACACACACACACACACACACACACACACACACACACACACACACACACAACACACACTCATAAACACACATACAGTACTGATGGAGTGGCATACAGGCTCTGTGTATAAATATTTACTGTAGCTTCATCTGTCTGCAGAAACACATCTCCCTCTCTCGCTCTCATGTTTGGTCAACCTCTCACTCTCCTGAGACAGAGGGAGTGTGTATATGCGTATGAGTGTGTGTGCGAGAGAGCGGTTGTGTTTGTTGTCTCTGAAATATGACAACCCAATGACAGCAAACAGGAAAACTCTCTCTGAGTTTACAAAGAAGTATTTTGACTCAAATGAGCTGCTCGTTTGTTTCCTGTTTGCAAACACTGAAGTATCTCAGTTTGACCTCGTAATGAAGTGCTAAAAATTAGATTTGTCTCCATTCCAGCTCACACACACACCAAAACTCACCTGTCTATACCGTAAGTGGACGATATGAGTGTTTGAGATTTGGTGATATAATGTCAAACATCTAAGAATACCTCAAATGCTTTTAGTTGACTCACACATCCTTCATCTAAACCCCCCTCGCTTCAATAATAGATGTGTTCACCGGCTCTGTATAATTCATGGCTCGGTGTCTGTAATGGAACAGAGCAGCTGAAGGCAGGAAGCTGCTGCCCTCCACGCCGACACATCCTTCCTTCTTCACTGCCGCAGTGACCCATTTACTCCTCTGGGATCAATGCATCTATCAATAAACTGTGTTTACTTCTGTTCGTGTCTCTGAACTGATGGTCTCCATCCACACCTCATAGCTCCTGTCCAATCAGACACCTCCGAGTGTCTCGGCACATTTCTAACCGACCGCCAAATGGTTACAGTAAAACCTCAAACCTGGAGGAACTCATTTGTTGGCCACTTGGGGGCAGCAGAAACAAACTGTGAACACAACATTGACATATCATCGCTGTTCCAGGTTATTAATTACATAGATTTGTTGAATACTTACTTCTAATTGCTCAACTATGGTCTGTTATTTCCATATAGCACACTGTTGCTATGCTCTGAGTGAAATAAAGTCATTTTTAAATCTATAAAATCATTTATAACGTGAGGTTTGAAGATGCATCTTAATGCAAAGGGAATGCATTGACTGGAGTTTGTAGCCGACACTAACATTAATCATTTATTTTCTGTCCTCATTTGGACAATGAAGTTGCAATGTTGTCCTCTTGATGGAGGGAGGCAGTGATCAGCAGCGAGTGAAAAAAAAAAAACCTGGACACTTTCACCCTGAGCTAACATCTGCAACCGTAATGAATACAACAAGCGGCTAATCAGCCAAGAATTCAGGAGGCGCTGTCAACTTCTCCTTCCAGCTCTGAGAGGGAACAGATTCACTCAGTCTGTGGTCCAAGAGTCCCTTTAGCGAAACAGTGACATCTGAACTCTACGGTGAAACCAAAGCCCAGGTAATGGAGTCAATGAGCAAAGCTAATTGAGTAGCCATTACATGTGTTTCCTGGACTTCTGTTGCGTCTGACTCACATGTAACAATATCAGCAGTAGAGGCTGGTGTTCAGAAGATGCAGCTTAAAGACAGATGTAGTCTGATTTTAGAAAGCTATATCGAAGATTTATCTACTTGTATTAACTGATCGAAAAGTAGCCGTGTGTGGTAAAATCCTAGAAATATCCTAAAATAACGTACGTATCGTAAGAGAACAAACACATACATACCCTGTCATCATTTTGACTTATTTTTAAAATAATAATAGTGTGAGATGAAACGTGAAATCACCACTGTGGTCAACTCAAACTTCTCCACTGTAAGTCCAAGAAAACAAGCTATTTCTCCTCATGTCCTGCTGTGCTGGGCGGCCTCTCCTCCATCACTGACCTAAAACAGCCAGTCGTTGTTCTTCTTGTTGTGTGCAGACTCTCTGCGTGATCCTTGGAAACAACCCACAACCCAGCTCAGAGCCTCAGAACCAGGAGGGCCCTCAGTGGTTAGACGATACTCGACTTTATCACGTATGAATCCAGATGTAAACATGACCAACACATACTGAGGAAGGATAGTGACTAAACTATATCCAGGTGTTTATAAAGTCTAAATACACTGGTTTAATCAGGCTTTATACACATATGTTTGTGTAGTGCCATTTCATCCACAAGTTATCATAATTAGATGAAAATAAAAACACATTTCTGCAGCGTCAGTCATGTCAAAACACAGTAAAGCTAAATGGACCATGACAGCAACACAGCGGGCTGTTGTGCACCAACCTGCAGCAGCAGTTCCCCCTCAGGTACGTGTCCGTTCACAGGTCCTGGCGTTTTGCGGCCATCACTGTGGTCGCTGCTCTTGCTCGTGTCATTGGACAGCTGCTTCTTCAGCGCCACTGCAGGAAACAGAGAGGACAAGTTTCAGTTTGGACACACAGATCAATTTGCAGATAAAAAAAAAAAAAGACCATCACTGGATATTCCCTAACATTCATTATTTGACATTATCCTTTGCCGGTGAAGTCCAGCTAAAGACGTGAAGAGGACTAAATCACAGATTGAGAGTAGTAGGGAATACAAGAAGAAGACCTGAGGGAGTAACACCTCAACATAGAGAGACAGAGAGGGGATTTCAGGCAACAAGATGGATGAAGTAACACCTAAAAATAAGACACGAAGGAGAGAGTAACGCCTGTAGGAAAGGCAAAGACGGATGTCAAAAACAAAACTGACACTGAAACAAGATTTTGTTTCGCTTCGTAAAGAAGTTTATTGACGTTTATTTCGACTAAAACGCTTCCAAAAAGGCTTCTCTGTGACCTGACGGCAAAACATGGAGGCCAGCTACTGTGCCTTTGACCCGGGGGGATCAAGTCTGTTTGAGTGAATCGAGTCTGAAGAAAACAAAGAGCTTTGTGTGGAGACGTTAATGGAAGAGGAAGTGTCTGAGCGCTACAGACAATACAGAGGTCGAAGGTGCGACCACTTTAAACGGCCTCTTCTGATCGCGACCTAAATTCTCAGCTGTGATCAATAAAGCTCCATCATATCTCTTTATTATCATTAATAAAGTATTTGTGTCTAGACCTGCAACAATTAAAATCATCACTGTCTAAGAAAAATGTCCAAACTTTGATCTCAGCATCTCAAATGTTTTGACCCCTTTTATGACAGAAGAATTAGTATTTATGCCTGTAACATAAAAGTGTTTATGACTCGAACTCAAACAGTGAGACAAAAATGTCTCCTAGTATATAAATCTTCACTAAGCTGGACCCAAACCTTTGTCTGTTGATGACAGAGCTCAGTGTAGTGGAAGTTCCCAAGGCCAAGAGAGAGCAGGAAAAGCATGTCGACTATCAATAATTAAGAGATAGAAGGGTTGGGGGGTATTTTGTGCTCTGACGTCATGAACGAGAGCAACAAAAAACACCCAGAGGCGACTGGGAGGAAAAGGAGGAGGAGGAGGAGGACATCTGTTGGCACAACGGAGGGCGGAAAGGACACCAACAACCAATAAAAACATCACAACAGGCGCTCTTCAGTCGTCTGACTGGCTTTACGAAGACAGACGTGAAGGAAGCTCCACATCAGCCTGAGTGAGGCCTCATCCGGACAGGGATAGATCGAGACAACGACTGCAAGAAATGTTTTTGGTGCTCTCATATTTTAAATCTCACATTTAAGAAGCTTGCATCAGCAAATGTTTGTTTGATGAACGTTGATTAATTTGTCGAAGTGTTGAACCTACAGCAGCCACAGATTGAAGTCGGTCTGGTGGGACGATGACAATCGAGCAATCAAGCATCCACATGACCAAAATACATTTTTCAAAGGTTCGACTGAGCTCAGCGGCAGGGTTGACGTGAGGAGAGCATCCCCCAAATGACAACAGGGAGGACTATGTGCAAACTGTGATGTTTTTGTGGGTGTTGGGCTTAAAGAGGTTAGGATAAAATATTAATGACGGACCTTGAATGCTTCATTTCTATTATGCTTAGACTAAATATCTCCCTCTCTTTATTTGATATAACTGAACTTATTATAACATTTTGAGGTAAAGAAACTGATTAGTTTAAATTAACGGCATGATATGAGCCTGTGTGCACACACACTGTCGGATAATGTAAGAAAAAATGCTGTTGTATTACATAAGTAACCACTAATCTGCTCTGAGCACTTGGCAGATGGCTTCACACACACATTGGGATGATACCAGTCTGACCACTGTGACACTATAATTCCTGACTGGTGTCTTAGTCAAGTAAAACAAAAGAGTATTTTAGTCTATTTACAGTGGATGGATGTAGATATACAATGACTTTCAAGTTCATCAGTTTTACTGGCGGACCAGAACGCAGCGTCAGAGCAGAACAAAGTCTCAACCCTTTGCTGCTTCATGAGGAGAAGTCTGATGATTTTAACCTTGACGAGTGAACAGGTGATCATTCAAGACCTCAAAAATTAAACAACAGGAGGTTCTTGGGATCCTTTTTGTAACTGAGGAGGTTCAGGCGATCTTTGATAAGATTTTAAGTAGTCTCTGAGAAGGTTCTTAGAGTCTTCTGGGGTCATTATGGAGTTTCTAGTTAGTTTAGGTAGTTCTGTTAGGGGGGTTAACTGGTTGTTGATGAGGTTCTAGGGTACTCTATGGCCACTGAATAAGCTCTAGGGTGCTTTAGGAGATTTTAGTGGTTGTTGGTATGGTTCTGTGATGCACAAGAGTTTTGTTTGCTGTTGAGGATGTTTTTTCTGTGATTTAGTTTTGATAGATTATGATTTCTGGGGTCCTGTAGGAGACTAAAGACCACCACCATCATCAAAATACCAAATGAGAGAATATCTTTCAGCCTCCAGCCACCACTTCCATACTTTCTAGCTGCCCTTTGTTCAGAATAAATTAAATTAAAGCATCTTTGAGGTAATAGATGAGGGCTCTAGTTAGCTTCTAGCCTCTTCTGGCAAGCCACAGATCAATACTAACAGAGGGAGCGCGGTGTAACCTCACCTAAACTTGACCTAATTCTTCCATATGCTCACTGAGGGTGAGACCAACATGGCCACTGATTAAAATCATGTCAAAGTCTGCTCCCTGCAAAGAACAGACACAGGTTAAATGTATAATTATTAAAAACAGAGATTTCTCAGAGCTTGTAGGAGTCAAAAGTTGAACAGTGGGCGCTCTGGCCTCCCCCCTTCCTTCTTCAAAAGGTCTGTGCCGTGAGTGGATTACCCCGCCGTGTTTTCATTCTCCAAGGCTTTCATCTCCTCCTCCCACCTCCTCTCCGCTCACTGTAAAGCAGCAGTCCTTTCAGACCGACATTACTGTGTGACTGAGACTTTGGGACAAGGGTCGTCTCATGGCCACAGGCAAGAGGAGCTGAGCTACAATACGTGAAGGTTTTATTAATGCATTGTGATGAGAGTGGTGGTAGGGGGGGGTTGTCCACGAGAATGGGCTTTGATAGAGAAGTGGGTCGGTTGGCCTGTTTCTGCAGGGTCAGGGTGTGACACAGAGGTCTGTGTTGGACAGTTTGAGTCTGATGGGATGCTGTTTAAAGGAGGAGCACTCAAATAGTTCAGTGGGAGCAACATGCCAAGATATTTCCTTAAAAAAGGATCATAAGCAGTTGTGACGCGTATTTAATAATTTTATAATAAAGCCGGGGTTTCTCTCGCTAGACCTTCAATCTAGACAATCAGACAATGCTAGTACACGTGGAAAATAAAGTTCATACTTGTAGTTCCTAAGATATGAATACATGCGTGACTTCACAAGTACAAAACATCCCAAACAGTAAGGGAAATTCAATATAAAGAATGTCAGTAAATCGTTGGGATATAACTGAAATTCAGAAACGTGGACGTGTTGTGACGAAACTGAAGATGCTGTTCATGTCATTAGAGACTGATCACTTTCATGGCTGTTTAATTGTTGTGGGATAACTTCATAGATGATGACTTTACAGTTTTTATAATATATTTTTAACTGTTCTGTGGATGTAGATGATATGGTGTCGGCTGTTATGTGATAGTGTCATCTCAAACAGGTTTGTTGTGTGAGGTTAGATGGTTAGAATTCAAGCGGCAACCTCCATGGCATTAAAGTGAAGCTCCTCAAACGTCCACTTGAGGCTGGCTACAGAAGTCTTTTGTCCTGTGCAAGAGACACGACAGCCAAGATGGTCTCATATGCTGAGCTTCCCTGTCCACTCCTTTCACTGTCAATAGTTGAATCCCAAAGCAGACCACAGTAATTAAAAGTTATGACTTTAACATATTAAGTGGGACAAATATGATGAGCGTGAGGACAGGGGCTGTTGACTGCCACAGTATATCAGAATATTATAATTTGTGTAACCGTCTAGCATTCCTGGTGTTGACTAGCAAAGCTAGCAGCGCACATGTCTAATTAAAAGGAGTCTTTGTTTAAGTAAACAAGCTGTCTAATAAACACCAACGTCTGTTTATTTAATGATCTGCAGCTGAGTAGCTAATTAGCTTTTCTGGCCTTGAAACTGACGTTAGCAGCGCTGTCTACACCAGTGCATGTTCGTTTGGTGGCTCGTTCAACACCCTAAAGTGCAAGAGAGTTATATAAGGAGAAGGAGGCTTTTGCAGGAGAACTAAACACATTAAAAAAAATATGACACAACATAAATCAAAGCTGTGATTGGTGCTGGAAGTCATCTGAGCAGTTAATCAGTGCTTTAAAATGCTGATTCGAGCCTCCTGCGGTAGATTATACTATGAATGCAGGATTCAGATATCCCACACGTTCTTTGAGGTTTAAAGGCTGAAAAGATTTCTGAAAGGCTGTTTGTTGTTTTTGGACAGATTTACAATCTGACTTAAAGAACACACACACACACACACACACACACACACACACACACACACACTCACACACACACACACACACACACACACACACACACACACACACACACACACACTCCTACATCCCAAAATCCATCTGCTATGCCCGTAAGCCTGCGGACTCCTCGACAAAGCCAATCCTCTGCACTTTGCCGCTTCTTAAATGGAGCCTGAATCACAGACAGTTCAGACAAAAAGGTCGCAACCTCTATCTAAACCCCCTCCACCCTCATCCAAACCACCACCCACCGCACTGCACCCGTACAAACCCCAAACGTTTCTGAAGAATATCTCGCCCTACACTGTGTGCATACTTCAGGCTAACGACCATAGAGATGAGTTGTACATTTATATGACGAGGTTTTCTGCCTCTGTGTCTGCAGGTCCTGTGTGAGGTGTGAAAAGCTATTTCGGACAGCGGGGGAAGGCAAAGGGTAAGCAGCTGTTTCAAAACCACCACCTGACATTTACCATCTTCAATTTCAAGATTTGTTAAACACCCCTGATGCTGTATTTCCACCTCCCATCACCTCGAACCGCCTGTAAAATCTTGTGTTTTCCTACCGGAGAAGAAGCTCTTAGTGCGGAGGAAGCTGACGCTGAGCCTCAAAATGGACAGCTTGTCCAAACTGGAGATGACATCCTCGGAGAAGGGCAGCAGGCTGGCGAGCCGGTCCAGCTCTGAGTTCAGGCGGTCGCGGTGGCGCTTGGATGGGTTGGACTTGGCGCCTTCGGGTGGGGTCGGTTTGACTCTGAATGTTAAGGAAATATGATGATATATATGATTTATTATTACCTCACAATGAGTCACATCTACCATATAACCTCACATTTACTGGATCTTTGAGGCTGATAATACACATGTTTTAATTGATTGAGCTGTACCTTGAGCTGCAAATAAAGACTATTTCATCACTGATCATTGAGCTTAACAATTTCTATCAACATTTAGTTGACAAAATGTGAAAACATTTCCAGGGTGTCATATTAAAATTCCTTGTTTTGTTCTGCCAACAGACCAAACCCCCCAAAACATTCAGTTTACGCTGATATAAATACAAATAAGCAGCAATTTATCATATTTAAGACACTGTAACCAACATTTTTGGGAGGAAGTGACGTATTTTTAATTCAAAAAGTTGATTTTCAGGCAATTGACTAGTCATTTTCACATTGGTTGGAAGTATCATAATGATAAAATTGCACAAATACAATTAATTTACCACCAATTTTCCATATAAAGTGTATTTAATCATAAAATGTGACCTCTAAGTTATATATTTACATATTTATGACTTTATTGTTGTTATTTTTCTGCCTGTGGTGCTAATTAGAGCCTATCTGATATATGAAAAGACCAATATTACTGTCCAATATCGAGTGCTGACAGATGTATCAGTGTACATGTGCATTCATGTTTGTTTTTTATGGTATCAGTCAGGTTTCGGTGTTAATATTGAGCTGTTTTCTTGTTAAATGTTGATTCCTGAGATTTAAATAACACAAATAAACCACAATCTTCCATAACTTACCCCTTTTGTGCCGGTTTTCTTCTTTTCCGTCCTGCATACATATTGTTACTGTTGGTTTATTGACTGTGAAGCCGGAGGAAATCCATAAACTAACTTATACAAGCTCCACACAGACATCCAGCGCAGGTCCCGGGGATCAGAGGCAGGCATGCGGCTCATCAGTGACTGACAGGACGGGAAACTCGCTTTAGAGCTAGCGTTAAATATAAAGTATGCACAGCCGTTATGCTACTGTTAAAACCTGTAGTTATTCCAATAACAATACAGTTATAAAAGCCAAAGCTGACGACAGATAATGTCACTGTGTGAGCTCCTTTAAAGGGAGGAGTACCGCTCCGGTTACTATGGCGCTCCAACGGTCCAACGGTCAACCTCCGTTTAAAAAAACCCCAAAACAAAACGTTAAAACTGAACCGTTATGAAGTTAAAAGCTTCCCCCGTCCTCTCTTCTCTCCTCCCGGATTCCTCTGCAGCAGCTTCCCTCCTCCTTCTCCTCCACCTCCTCCTCTCTCTCGGTCTCTCCTCTCCGGGCAGGCGCGTCCCAGCCGGCACCGCTGATTTCAACGTCGGGTGCGCGCAGCGGGTCAAAGGTGACGTAAGGAATTATAACGGTCGACTTGATTTCAAATTTAGTATCCATGGATACACGGCGTAACGGACTCATAATATATCGCCAAATATCTTATTTTAGTGTGATTTTAATAATAGTTAAAATAATATAATTAATTTCTAAATTCTAAATGAAATACTTTTTTATTTTTTAGTGTACTTGTATTAACTATGTATTTTTTTAAAACTATACATTTAGATTATTAAGTACAACTACTATATACTTAAAGGTGCAGTGTGTTATTTTCAGAATAAGCCAGACATGGAATATGGTATTCATAACTATGATTTCATGCAAGTATGAGCACCTCAAAATAAAAATACTTTTTGTTTTTGGTACTTAAAAATTCTCCTTTTATATCTGCGGTGGGAGCGGGTCCTCTTTCATAGAGGCCACCATGTTGAAACACCGAGTTTCTACAGTAGCCCTGAACAGACAAACTAAATACTGACTCTAGACAAGGCCTTTCAAGTGTAGTTTCTCCTTTACACTAGGAAGGTGAGAGTGATGTGAGGAGATTGCAATGCCATTAGTCCATTAGATGCAACTAAATTCTACACACAGGACCTTTAACAGTATAATAAACAATATAAAATAAATACAACTGTATACAGAAATAAAATGTATGTGAAAACTAACAAATCCAGCTACATTTCAAATGCAAAAAAAAATCCACTTCTTACTCTACTACTTTTCTTAAACATGTATTTTGAAGATGAATATTTTACACAAAACTTATATTCAACTTATAAAATGTGGTATGTTTAATTTAAGAAACCTAAATAAAGTAGTTAAAATGAGGTTTATTTGTTGATGCAAATGCATTTTACTGGATTAGGCTAATAAAATGCAAGATTTTTACTTGGAATTGAATATCTTTACATTGTAGTATTGTTATGTTTATTTTAGTAAAGACTATGAATATTCTGTATATATATTATGGTTTTCTTTGAGTTGAGAAATGCTTTTGTTTTAAACCAGGTTCAGCACTTTTGTCTGCTTTAAAGTCACTTTCTTTATTTCTTTCTTTTAATGGGGAGATAGAACTGTCACAACAACTTGCTTTATAATGCAATGTGTCAAAATCAGACAATATAAGACTGTGTTTGATCCCTTCTGGTCCAGTTTAGTCCTGCAGTGGAAACCATTAACGGCCTAACTGGGAACAGATTGTCAAACAGGACCAGATGCATTCAAGTGCAAACATGTTTAGTCCTGCTGTTCACTAACCAAAGTTACAGTGTCATCTAGTGGACAATGCAGGACATCACATTGATAAAAACTATAATAATTATGTTGAATCAACTCAAAAAAGCATCAGCCTAAATTTTCTCAAATTATTTAAATTAAACTGATTTAATTTAAGACTTAAATAGAACAAACTTGTGATTCTTTAGTTAAAATAATGCAATAAACAACATTTAATTCAAGCTCAAAGGCCAGAGCAGATTTTGTGTGATCAGATCACCTTTATTATGGTCAGCATGAAAAGATTGACTCAAACACTCATACACTGATCAAATCCACAAAATATATAAGTTGAAAAGTTACAAAAAAAAAACAACAACAAAAAAACAAAAAAGATAATAAGAGGTTACATATGTTTATGCTGTGCGGAAAATGTACAAAAAATGATAGGCGTGAGTCAGGTTAAGGCAATACAACATTAAAGTACACAATATAGGACAATACGTACTTTGAAAAAAAAAAGAAAAGATAAAAAGAAGACAAATATATATATTTATATACAGGTACACAAAGATACTGCAATTTGGAGCCTTGGCCTCCTGGGGTTTGAAAAAGTATTATAAGTACAAAGGCTTTATTTTTTTTAATCTAGAAGCAAGCAACAAGATATAATTATATTTTTATATTATATTTCGATGAAAGCACTCCAGATTTTAAAGAGAACAGACATTAAGGTGCGCTGTGACACCTCCGAAAAACAAAGAGCTTCATTTTGTACTGAGTCTACAAAATGGATATCATCCATCTGTGGTGATTTTTGGTCTAATTTTTTTTTGGTGAATCTGCTCTCAAGGCACACTTGGTGATTATGTAAAAGCATCTAATAGCATCACTAAAATATCCTCTAAGCTTGTCGCGGATCTGTTGAAACTCAAAAGTTTCAAAAACTAAAGTCCACAAAAGCGCCAACAGTGATCTGCATGGGGAGAAATTTGGGGTTGCTTTTTTAAAATTCACTTCTTCTTCTTCTTTTTTTTTTTTACAAACACTTTGGCTCAATTTTCACTTATTGTTAATATACAAAGATCCGGACTGAATCTTTAGAAACAAAATACTCATGTTTGGTGTCTCAAAGAACAAACTTTGTGGTCGATGAAGAGCAGAAAAACTACTGTCACAATCACCATTAGATTTACGGTATTGATTAAGTTACTCACAGTAATATGGACATTTAGTAGATAACCTACAAGCCTTTAAAGTGAATTAATAATAACAACATGTAAATTAGATATACAGTAGATGCTTTTATAAAAGAGATCTGCACATGATATGAAAATTGAGCCAAAGTAATTGTGACCTAACCTGCCTCCTTTACTTCTACTGCAGTTAGTGGTTTACTACATTCCCCAGAATGCCTTTCAACACATCTAAGAGGAAGGGGGGCAGGTTGTTGCTAATGCAGCGTTCATGTCATATTCATACTACATTCTCATTCTAAGTTTAGTATATACACATATTGTAGTTAATTAAGTATGCACTGTATTACTAAAACGGTATACTGTAGTACACACTGCATGGAATTAGTATGTAGTATAAGAGACTTGTAACTCATGTTCATGTCAACCTTCAACTCATAATTAAGACTAGAAAACTTGTTTATTCTGAAAGTTCAGATAAATCTGACTTATCATGTATACAGACTGTAGTTATCGCAACTTCCCAGCGTCCATGGTGACGTCTTAAAAAGTTGTGTTTTGTTTAAAAACCCAAATATAATCAGGTAACAACGACATAACAATGAAAAGCAGCAAGAGCCTGAAACTACAAAATATTATATATTTTTTAACTATTTATGCTTAAATACTAATTGTTTTAGCTCTTATTCTAATGTTTGCATCATTGGACGACTCAAAAAGGGTAGTATGACTGCAGAGTTGATCATGTGATCGTTAAAAATACTGTGCATCGATTAATATAACACTATATTATACACTATTTACATAAACTGGATTATATTTTGGTTTTATGACTTTAAACGACAGACTTTGGCGTCCATATTTGTTTGTCAGATCCATGATTTCCAGTTTTAAGTGCGACTTGGATGTTGACCTTACACTTTCTCACATGACATGAACGCTGTATTTTTTCCACGTTTGTGAACATCAAAACATCTTCACAGTTTGTGAAACCAAGACTACAATCATTCTGGTCTATTTACTGCTGTTTTCATGTGTAGAAATCATCCTCCACAAACCATCAAAATCATAAAACAGTTGACAGAAACTAGATTTTTCCAGCAGTGTGTCTGTATTCTGTTGTGTCCCTTTGGTATCCTCTAAAGTGAAGCGTCACAGATGGCTTTACCGACGATTTATTTGGTATTTAAGTCAAATATTCAAGTTTTCTGTCACTACTTTTGCAGCTTCTAAAGCTACTTATTCGAGGAGAAATGTTTTTCTAAGTGCTTGGACTAAAATCAGATTTCATGGCTCAGTACTGGATGAAGCGACGCATATTTCTTGCAGTTTGAGGCTTTCTCGCTGTGTTTTCTTTTCAATCTAAGTGCTGAATTGTTTTGTTTTTAAGAACAGACAATCATCAAGAGGTCAATTATTAAAAGGCACTTGGAAGTTTCCACCCCTTTGAAAAAAAAAAACTTTGAAAACTTTTTTTTTCCTTTTTTCTCCTCATTTAAAAATATACAATAGCTGCCTTTAACCGTTTTACTTCTGTGTTTCGCTGCTGGACGATCCGTCGATTAACTCCCTGTCCTGAGCGAGAACGTCGATAAATTAAACCACAAAGACAGAAACAAGAAAAGAGGAAAAGGACGGAGATTTGTTGATGGAAAATATGAATAAAGGGTCCATTCATACAATCAGTGTCTTTTACAGAGAAACTGATTCACATCCTGGTCTTTAAATTTCAGGTTTAAAAGAAAATGAAGGCAGTGAGTGAAGTCGTCTTAGCTTTGACTCTCAGTCTGGGTCTATTTTTATTTTTTTTTAAAAACGACAAATATTATTAATTTGAGTTGAATTCTTGTCAAATCAGCCATAAAGATTGGTTTATGAAAGTATCCAGTCTGTTAAAAGTACTAAAATCATATTAATTTGTGCAATTGTTGTTATCAAATACTTGCTTGAGGAATCTCTTTTTTGTAATAAAGCTCTTAAAGGGTTTGTGACTGATTTTCTCTTTGCTATGCTTTGGCAAACACTTTAAAGGAATAGTGCAAAAACATCACAACGATTGGCTTGGTGAAGTCAAGGCAAGGGCAAGTTTAACTTTGGTTTCATGTATCAACTATCAGTTTCCACTACGCCTTTATTTTCGCTAATATTCTTGGTGGAAATGTGACAACAGACTGTCCCTTTACAGTTTCAAACAGTTCTGTCAGTTTAAGGCACTGTCTGTATTTTTTTCTCTCCCCTACAACAGGAAAACAACAACACAGAAATATTAAAAGAAAAGAAAAAATGAAAACTGGCTCAATGACAAAAGCTCGGACTGAATGCTTTTTTAAAATATATAAAAGAGGCACTAAAAAAGCAGCTGTTTTCACTGAATCATCTCGTGTTAAAATCATCTGTTAGTAGGACGATATTGTGATGCTGTTGTGCGTTTTTTAAAATTTATTTCTATACCCTGTGTGCAAAGCAAATCTCCCTCACTGGGACAGTAAAGAGTTGAAATGAACTTAATCAAAGCACATTTTCAAAAGGACAAAAAACAACAACAAAAAACCCCCCAAAAACAGCAAAATAAAACAATAAAGTCGATATATTTTATCCTTCTGAGCGCTCAACATAGAAAACAGAGTGGCGTTGTTTGCGGGTCAGAGACGGCAAGAGGATTGACAGGAGGATGTCTCAGTGTTTCATTCAGGTTGTGTGTCCACTGTGTGGGAGACAGATGTGGATGCTCAGGGAAGTGAAGGTGAGGAGGATAACCAAGACATGGATTTACCAAAACACCCACTTTGTCCTCATCCTTCATGTCTTAACAAAAACTTATCCAAAGTGGAGGTGATGTGAACGAACAAACGAACAAATGTAAGACGGTTCCAGTAATTTTGTGCGCCTCTAACCTGCTAAGATGAGGTGTGGAGATCTGGTCAGGCCATGCGAGCCTAGTCAGCAGTCGACATGGGAACAAACCACAGAATATCCTCAAAAAGGACAAGCTGAAAGGAAATCAAGGAGCTTTTGGGGGTTACAAGTCTAACTACAGTATAAAGAAACACTCGCCATATGTTTTAAGGATTTCACTTCCACCAACAAATCTCTCCATGAGATCTCATGCAATCATCCAAATGCTTTCACAACACCTGCTCTGACGCTAAACTCCTCAAGCCTCATAAGGCCGACCGGGGAAATCTAAAGACAAAGCAACCTCACTGCTGATCTCTGTTAGCTCTGTCCTCCCTCATGTTTCCTGACGTACTGGTTCCTGCTTCTATAAGCGAGCATAAAAGCGCTTCGGTACATTGTTGGCTCTTCCCTGCAGCCCTCAAAGTGTGTGGTTTCCTCCAGGCACTTAAAATCCAATGTGCTGTTCTTGTTTCTGCCACCAGGAGCACTTCAAAACACATAAATCAGCAGATGGATTCGTCTGTGAAGCATAAATTTCACCGCAGTGCCGCTTCTTAGTTTGTTTTCGCGTTTGGACCAGGCTCAAATCGTACTTGGACAAGTTTTCTGTTGGTTTTACAAGAAGGATGAGGACTGAAAAGTCAGCAGCACACACAGAAAGCATCCAGGCCTGTCTCTCATAAAGTAGATGAGATCGTCTGAAGTCTCACATCTAAATATTCCTGCTTATAAACAGACAAATAAAAGACATTTTGGAGATCTGACGCAGTATATGCAATCATGGGAAAAAGAGGGGACAGTGTTGTTGTATGAATGGCTGACAAAGGTAGAAAAAACATCACAAAAAAACCCAGAAAACGGTTTGCCAGACTTACTTGTATTCGAGTTAAACTTGATCATGAACGCACAAAACAAACCGCTGATTTAGGTCATCCGTTATCTTTTTTTTTTTTTTTGGTACAATCCAACCAGCTCCAAAGAGGGGATTCACACTTTCTCCTTGACAAAAACAAATCAAACTCCAAACGGATTCTTTTTCTTCTCCTCTTCCATAACTGACTCACTTAAAGCGTTCATCACTGTTTCCGAATAAGAAATAAACAAAGAGAAGGAGAGGCGTCCTGGGCTGTCTCCTCGTTCTTCTCGGGCACGTTTCCGTTATTCAGTCTTACTCCGTATTCATGTTTAGAGACAGGAGTCTTTTGCTTCCTTTAAACTACCTTTCAGTCCGAGTTAGGGGTCCTCTGCCGTCCCGAAGTCACAGCGGCTGATTCCTATTTGTTCTCTGAGTAGTATGCGTTCCCATTGGGCAGCGAGAAGGGGAAACCTCCGTTCCTGACGACTGGACAGTTGTTGATCTGTGAAACAATAAAAGACTGATTAGGACTTTCTTATCATTTTATTCTGTTTAAACATAAACATTTTATGAAGATGAGCAGACAACTGTTAAAGGTTATGTTGTTATGTTAATCTGTTACATTATAAAAGCTGCATGACTGTAAACGTCAACATTTTTGTAGGATTTACAGATTACTTTAAAGTAAGAAAATATTTTCTCTGGTCAAGCTCCAAATTGGGAAAATAGGAATGTTATTACTAAACTTCTCGATCTGCACAGGACCCTCAGTATCTGGGAACCTTTTTGTCACCACTGAATTTCTCTCTTCTTTTTTTTTTGTTACCTGTGTCTGTTCACTGAAGTTTAGGTACTGCTGCTGTTGCACCAATAAGGCTTCTGGGTCGAGACCAGTGGTTATCTGGCAGGACAGCACCGCCTCATTAGGATTCGGGATCACTGTCATCTCCGGCACAGATCCGCCTCCGGGAAGACTCTGATAGAAACAAGAGGGCTTGGAGGGAGTCTGACTGTTACCAGGCTTCAGTCTATGGCAGGAGGGCGTCTGAGTGAGGTGCACACTGTTTACAGGCACAGACGGCGAGGCATTTCTAAACATACAACTGCTAGAAGGTGCTAGCGGTTGCGGCCCCATGTTCTGCTGAACAGGATATGTTACATTTGAAGTCTCTGGAGCCCTGAAAATCGGACAGCCGTTGACAGCCTTCTGTGCTGCAATGACTCCAGGAAGAGGATTCCCCTGAAATCCTGACATTTGGTTGAGGCAGGCGCCTGTTAATTGGTGTCCACTTGAGACCAGCTGTTGTGGCTGCTGCTGCTGCTGCTCCAGTGGCCAAGATGGCCTCTGATTCTCGTTGTTTTGTGTCTGGAGAGCAAAGCGACCCTGTAGGCAGCTAGACTTGGAAGGATCTGCAGCAAAACCTGGTTCATTTGAAATATTTTGGGCATATGTTTCTACAAAGTTATCAGCTTGGTTGGGGTTGGGCACAGTGGAGTTCCATTGGTTGCCCTGAAAGTTGAACACAGGATTTGCACTTTGGTTCTGGAGGCCGATTGGTGGGTTTGGTGTCCTCATCTGAAGGTGGTTCTGCATTGGTTGGGCCATTTGGTTGGAGTGAACCTGATTGGCTGAATTTTGCCTGAGCGAGAATGCTTCGAGGTTCTTGTCCTTGGTGGTCACTTGTAGGGTTCTCAGTTGGTTCTGTGTTTGAATGCAAGAGTCGGCCAAGGGGTTAAAGTTAACTGGTGTGCCAAGGTTGGCCATGTTGCCCAGTTGAAGACCAGCAGAAGTTGTGAGTGTTTGCTGTGTGGCAATCTGCTGAAGACTTGGACCATTTAAACCAGAAGAGTCGAACTGAGGAAGAGCCATGTGGGTCAGTTTCGTCGTCCCCAGGCCTGGAGTCGGTTGTCTTGCTATCATCTGCCCTCCGTTTGGTATCTGGGGCTCCAAAGGCCAGCCGAAGTCCTGCTCCTCAATCTCACTCAGGTCAGGATTGTGGTTTTGAAGGTCCAAATTGGAGAGCGGTGGTATACCATCCAGTTCATCTGGCAACTTCAGCCCGCCCTCCCTCTGGAGCTGCTCCTCAACGTAAGACAGGATGTCATTGCTGAGGATATCGTTCAGGTCTTCGGTAATCTCGCAGCTGCTGGTGCTCATCTTCAGTAGGGTACTCTCCCAGCTTTTCAGCTCATCAAGCCCCACATCCAGGGTGTTTACGATGTTGCTGTCTCCGAGGATCTGCTGCAGGGTTTCCATCATATCCTGAACTGTAGCCTCAGACTTCACCAGGCTTCCCACAACAGGTTTGGTTTTAGGTTCCATCCAAATATCTCCAGGAACACTGACTGTCGCGTGGCTGTCCTTGAAGGCGTCATCATTGAAGGAGTTGAGGGTGTTGGCATTGTTGTGTTCACAGTAGAGTGACTGGTCCTGATTCAGCATGCAGCCCAGGATGGAGTTGGGGCTGATAGAGTAGCTGTCCAGCTTCCTCTGCTTGGGGGAAGAACACATGTTGGGAGGCTCGACAGTTGGGGTAATGTCGTACAGCAACGCCTCTCCGGTGGCAAAGTTAAATGGCAACTGCAGCTGACGTAAGCGCAGCTGTTCTTCCCCTTCTTCATTTCTGTGACAAAAAAACAAGAGTGGGTTGATAATGGCCGTGGTGTTAATGACATTTTCTTCATTCATTCAAACACATTAAAACATTAAAACCCACCCTCCTAGCTCTTCGTATTTTAACTTACGTCAAAGCTTTCTGCCGGGCCACGATGAAGTCTGGTTTCCCTCCTTTAAAGACCAACCTGGCGTTGGACTGGACCCAGACCCACTTCCCTGTTTTGGTCAGAAGCCTGAAGACGGTGAAACCAGTTTCTCCTGTTTTTATCACTGGAGATAGATAAAGAAAGAGTCAGATATATTTATCTATATATACATTTATACATCAACTTCAAATATGTTTGTCTTGTGTAAATGTCAGACTGATGTAAATGTGCGTCTTGTTTTTTCACATTCTAACATCACTGTAATCCTTTAAGTAGGGATACCCAGATGGATTGTAATTGGTGAAATTCAATAGAAATGTGTGATTAAGCTTCCAAGTTGACGATCATGAAAACCAATCGCTGATGCACATTGTATTTACCGTGACAGGGGATAAAGCCCAAATGTATAAAAAAATTCAGACAAATTCCCAGTGTGATATCTTTAAATTATTAATTTGAACTCCAAAAGTTTTCAATGTGAAAGGAACAGTAGCAAATTCTTCAGACTTACTTTTGAGGTGCTGGTCAGCGCAGTACATCATGTCTGCAGCATGGATGAAGTTGTAGCCTGAACCTTTCATACAGAGCTCTATTTCACTGTAACCCAGAACCACCTTCCCTCTGCAGAGGAGAAAAAAAGTTACATATAAGTAAGGTATTAACATTAATTGTGTGTGTTTTGTGTGGGTGTCTTGGCTTAAATTATCATAAAATCTTAAACAACCAGTTTCGACCCCTGCGTGTGCACCTACCGCGCATCGACGCCAGTAGGCGTGAAGTCCAGCTTGTGTTTGGTCTGGAAGATGAGCGTCTTGGTGCGGATCTCCACGATGGATGGCGGCTGCATCGGTGTGGCAATGGCGAACAGAGCGAGCTGTGGGGGAATCAACGTCCCGTCCTCAGACACGCGGTTCTGACCGTGGATGAATTTCAGGCGGCCACGGAAGTTCAGGGCCTAGAGACAAGCAAAGGATCGAGAGCTAAATTAACCTACATGTCAGGGTTCATCGGCAATCTAAGACCTCAGTAGGTTCCAAAAGGTTGGTCTGGTGTACTTTTGTAGTTGTTCTTTATGAGCAGTAAACTGTCAATCTTTGCCGATTGTGTGTTTTACCAGGAAGCCGGATGAGTTGTCGAGCAGGCAGCGGAAACGACAGCAGAAGTTTCTCTCCAGGAAGGACGAGTTTTCTGGGGGGACGGTCTGTGGGTCGTATGTCATCAAGTTGCTGCTGACCTCTGCGGAGTTCTGCTCACCTGCAGGGAGTACGAAGTATTTATAAGCACAAAGTGTGTTGCTCAGTTGTAATACACAAGTATGTGTGTGTGTAGTGACTTACTGGGACTCTCTGTGCTGTCTTGCTGCCTGTGATTTGGGGTGAAAGCAAAGTGAAGCTGCTGTCTGAACAGAGCTCGGTCGTCTGTGTGGATCAGCTCGAACACGCTCTGATGGACGACATCCGACTGAAAACAGAGAAACAAATCATCATTTCTCTATGTTTTCAACTGTACAGTGTATAAAAAAACATCATTGTCCAAAACAAAATGATTAAATCACTGTTTTTTAAATTATATATGGTCATTTGAAGCATGTGACAGTGTTTGTGTTGTGTGTATTTATTGTTACAACAATGATTTAATCTCAGCAAGACAATTACTTGGTCAAATATAGGGGAGGGAAATTACCTTTGGGTGTTTTTATTAATATATTTTTAATAAAAAGTACTTTTGTATCATTAAAGATGGTATACAATGCAAAGTAATGCAAAGTTGTCACTATATATGTCATATCAAACTATACTGCATTGTCCTAACACAAGTTTCAACACGAGTTTAAGGACAGGATTTAAAATTTGCCCATTAAAACAATGAAATACAATCGTGAAAAGCAAATGTGGTAAAGTATAGTCATTGTCAACATACCAAATTCATAATATGTAAAATAAAAAATAATAATAATCGCCTTAAATATATAGACAAATCCCAGCAGGATAATTATAATAATTCACTTTGATTTATGTAACATCTTTGTGAAGCAGTAATAAATGCTGACCTCACTTTAACAGTTTATTAATATTTATTAATGCACTCCTCAAACCTCTTTTTAAACACAAGAGGGAGAAATAGTTGAGGCGCGCCGCCTCCCCGAAGGTTGATTCATTCTGTCCCATAAGCTCTTTGGCTGATCTCCAGTCAGTATGGGTATATTAGCCTGGAAGACTTGGCTGCACCGCACGGCTTGGCAGCAGAAACATAAATGTTGATGCTTAGGGTCATGTAGGACTTCCCACAGCAGAAATAAAGTCAGAGATTTACTCTCCACAGAAAGCAAGGGGGGGGAAAAAAACACTAATCAACACAACATCGTTTTCATTATTTCTCTCACTCATGAATGTACGAAACAAAATGATGATTTGGGTGAAAATCTGATTAAAATAACTATTTATTACAATAAGTAGTAGCAGCAGTACTTTAGGTTTGTAACAGCTGGCTGTGGTAGTAGTACTGGTTAAGTTGTAGTGATAGAATTAAGAATTATAGCAGTAGCAGCAGTAAGTAGTAATAACTGCAATAGAAGAAAAAGTAGCAGTAGTACTAGTACTAGCATATGGAGTAGTGGCATTGTGTTTCAGGACTACTTATAATGCTTCAGGACTAGTTATAGTGTTTCAGGACGAGTTAACGTGTTTCAGGACGTGTTACAGTCTCCTGTTGACCTCAGCCCTTGTTTGGATGAGTGTTTTGTTGCCGTGCTCCTCCAGTGTTTGTGATGGTGAGCTGTGTTAAAGACCGATGATACAAGTGTAAAAACACACAATCTGTGTGAACAATGCTCTGAGCCCTGAAATACCGTCGAGTGGATGAATGCCACCGACTCCAGGCTGAGAACACAGAGACACTGTTGTGCTGAAGGGCCGAGGTGCTGAGAGAACCACACCTCTGGGCTTCTTTCTCTTACTCAACCGTCGACAAACAAACCTGACACAAAACCCTCCTTTGTCAACGGTGCTGAAAAACGACTTCAAACTGCTCACCAGGCTTTGTTGAGTTCAAAGCAACCCTAAAGTCGGGATTTATGAGCAGGAGAGGTGAGATTGAACTTTTTGCCACTATAGAAACAGTGGTGAGTTAAAATTATGATTAATCTAAACGGCCTCCAAAGCGTTCACCCCCTTTTTATCTACTCTATAACTGATAAATAGAATTTATAATGGTTATTAAGTCAAATCAGCTGGTGAATTTATGGCTTTACCAGCCTGCAGCCTAGAGAACAAAAAGTCCCTGATTAGCATCCTGACTGCAGTTTGTGTCGTGAAAACTGTGGTGTGTATATGAGTGTGTGAGCTGTTTACCACGTGTACTCTCCCCAGGCAACGTTTTTTCTCCCTGCCCGACTGCAGACATCTTTAACCCCGGTTCAAACGGATGTGTTTACAAGTCAAGAGTTCACAGCCAACAAAGCAGTTCAGTTCTCATGCGTACACACACACACACACGCACAGTACAACAGCCACACACAGTACAACAGCCACACACACTTACACAGACACATGACTCACATATGTTTCACCCCTCTGACCTTTCTGTGTGTGAACTACTCTGAAATGTGTAAAATGATCCTCGTGTTTACTGTCCATGAATTCAGCAAAAAAAAAAAAAAAAAAGCATTTTAGATTCAGCATGATGTAGTTGTAGTAAAGTGCTTAAGATATGGAGTATTTGGTTAGTGTTTATACCATATAGGGTAGGTTCAAGTGAAGAGCTGAAACAAGTTGATACTGTCAAATGACGTGTTTAAGGTCATGAAGGTGAGATATGAGAGTTTAAAATACTGTTAAAGTTCCAGCAACTACTGTAAGTCCAAAACATACCGTCCAACCCGTGACTCCAGCTGAAAGCGCTGAAGGATTGTACAGATGTTTCAGCATGTTTTTGCTTCATTAACTAAAGTAAACTTGACTGATTATATTTAAATCTACCTTTAATTTTAGTTGTTTTCTGCAAACATATTATGTCCTGTAATCAAGGTGGATCCTCTTTTGAATCTTTTCTTAAAACTCGCTTTTTCTGATGCAATTATATTTTATGCTTTGGATTTTATCTCCTTTTATTATTATTGATACCCAAATCGATCATTATTGACTTTTGCAATGGGGAGATCGAGATTAATCAGAAAACCTGGATGAGTTTTGAGTCGATGATAGCAAGAAAGTTTACCAAAACAAGTATTTATTTATGTTTTAATTTATGGTCTAATTTTAGTAGATCATGTGTGTAGATGCTCTGCTTCAAGCTGGGACCAGACGTTTCTCTGGATGTCAGTTTTTGAGCCAGGACAAAGACCAAAATGTGTCCTACAACTGACAAGATAAACTTTGTTTTTAGCCTCCAGTTGTTAATCTTTTGTGACTTCAACCAGCCAGTTAGGAGGAGAGAGGGCTCCTCAAAAACATGCACATAAATCAGTGTGACTGATTTTGGTTTAATCTAGTTCTATGATGCAATTCATGTATGTTCGATATGTAACAGACACATTAAAATGTAGTTTATTCACATATGATTAATACAATGTGTCATTTTTGTTGTGGACTACTGCAAATTTCTGTTTTGGTCATTATTTATATGTTCTACTACAAAATAGTCCTGTATCGTTGTCTGTATCTTAATATATTGTGTACAGAAACATGTAGCACACTTCCTGCTTCAAATTTGATTTACCGTACCTACCGTAGTTGTGCGCAGAGATTTTCTGTGTGATTTCGAGTGCGCTCTATTCCAGTTTAACCTCCAAATAAAGTGTTTTTGATTATCTGGAAACTGTTTGTTTACATTCTAGCTCATCCTGTTGGGACTCCTATTTAGTAATCGATCTCAGCAGAGTACAAAGTTGTTATAAGTTATGGACAAATTTGTTGTGAGAAAATCAGAATCCCCTTTTGGAGAGAGCAAAACAACACTTTACATAATCCCTTTGTTGAGATCTGTGATTGTTTTATTGTTTGTTGTAATAAATGTGATGCTTTTGGGCAGCTAAAGGACTTTACTGTAATTGTCGGAGGATGAACCGCAAGGCAGAGCTCAAAACAAACCGTGCTTGTAACAGGATGTGACAGACAAGAACAACATGTCCACTGTGATAGATTTAAATCTCTGCAAGCCGATTTTCATAGCGTACAAACATGAAGCGAGGAGGATGAAGGTAGGAGATAGGTATAAAGCATGCAGCAGAGTGTGTCTTTAGAGGGTGTTTTATTAAGAGGAAACAGGTTGTTGTGCAGTAAAGAGATATTTCCGCACACAGCCTCGTCCTCACAGTGGGTGATTTTATCATTTCTGGTACAGATAACTGCTCTCAAGTTAAAAAAAAAACAACAGCACCCAGCTGGAAGTAACATTTGTATTTTCTCCACCCTGACTCAAAGGGATAGGAAAAAAAAAACAGCCAAGAAGCCTTTGATTTCTCACGTTGTGTCACTCCTATAAACCAGAGGCGTTGGGTAACATTCAGCAATATTTAACGGTTGCTTAGTGAGACACTTTCATCATCGCTTTTTTTTTTTTAAAACAAAGAAGCCACAGAAAAAAACAACTCCAGTTGCAGTTTTATATTTAAATGTGACATGCAAGGACAGATAGCTTATAATAATTGACTACCAATTATTAGTCTTATAATTATGTTTATATATCTGATATCTTGTTCTGTTTTATTTTTATTTTAAAGATGTATAGTTGAGATTTTTATGCACTTGACTTGTTTAAAGATGCATTTTGCACGGACATTTTATTTTGTTAAGTATTTTGTTGAAGTTTCAGCAACCACTGTAAGTTTGGGAAACCACCATGTCCATCCAGGGACCTCCAGCTGGTAGTGTTGCCTGTTTTGAAGAATCTGCATCTGTTTTGGCTCCTTTCACTATTATTGTTTATTGACCATCAGTTCAACTTGATTTACCTGGTGGAAGCCGAGGAAGTCCTGGATAGTGGGGGATGTGTAGAAGACGTAGCCTTCAGCTGTCACCACCAACACAAAACCGTTCAGCGCCTAAAGACCAAAAAACAATTAGGTTACGAGCTTATTTCTTGTAGACTGTCTGCTATCCGTTACACAAACATCTAAGGTGTTACCTGAAGCAACAGGAGTCCCTCAGAGAAGCTGACTCCGTCGATGGAGGTCACTTGAGGAGCGCCAGCGGTAGCGGAGGCTGTGGAGGACGAAGGCAGCACGCTTGGGCCATTTCCCCCGTACATCAGGCTCCGCTCGCTGGTCCAGCTGGTGCCGTTCTGGCCTTTCTTCATGGTGGCTGGAAGGGAAGGCAACAGAAGACCGGTCAGCTTTTTTAATTTAACCTCTATGAACAAATTAAAGAACAGATCAGGTTATTTTGATTTGTTTCTGTTGTTTATTTGTATCTTTCGGTTCAACTTTGACCCTTTTCTGAGAAAAACACAGAAGAAGAAACCACAGACAGGAACTGAAACTAACTTTAGAAACAAGTCTTACTTTTCTCCACCCAGTGGACAACATTTCAAGACACGGTTAAAAAAGTTTTGGGTCTTGCAGCACCCCTTCCGGCTACAAACAGCTGATTGTGTTTACAAAACTATCTATCTATCTGGAGAAAGGAGAAGCGCTAAGTGAGAAAAACAGAAGAGGAACACAACATCTCATCAGGGTGGAGCGCCTGATGTTTCCTGTCGTCTTACAACACCGTCATTTAACTCTTCCTCCTCTTCCTCCTCTGGCTTATCAAGCAGCTCTTAACAAAGAGAAAAATAACCCGGGCTGAGCACCCTAAAATATCCTCTCATGGAGGAAGCAGGTGGATTTTGGGAGGAAAGGAGTTAAAGAATGATGACGGATGAACTGATGGAGGAGAAAGAGAAGGATACAGTCATCTTCCTCTAGATTTTTGACATATTTTAGAGTTATTTTTAAAGAATTTGAGTTTACATTCAACTGGAAACATAACTCAAAACATCAAATACGCCCCACAAACTTACTAAATGTGCCGTCTTGGCTGGTCTTCCTTATTATAGTCTGCTTGTGCTTGTGATGAAACTCGTGTGGTGCTGCATTAGAAATAGTTTTCGCTTTATTTTATGTCTCTGAGGCTTTGATGTTGCAAAGAAAGTCGCCAAAGTATTTGAACGTGGGTGTTGAACTCTACACATTATATTATCTATGGTGGTGTTTCTTTGTTAACATGTGCGGAAGCTTTTTGTGGTCTAACCGGAGCTTAAATTGCACCAGTGATCAGTCAATATCCATCCGGCTGATTTACTTCTTGCTTCGTGGTGTCTCTTTTTTGGAGTGTTGGTGAGTGACAAGGCCAGAGCGTGCAGCCATGTGAGGTTCAGCTGCTTGATAAGAGTTTTGAAGTACAAATTATGACAAGTTTGTGCCCTCTAAATGATGCTTTTTGCTGTTAAAGCTGCGACGACTGGTCGACTAATCGCCAAAAGCCAGACTTTCAGTGACACACACACACACACACACACACACACACACACACACACACACACACACACACACAGTGCATGGAGGCTGGCTCAGCCCAGTCCTTGTTAAACTCCGGGCCAAACGAGGATAACAGGCAGAGCCACAAAATTACCCGTTGGCCTCTGCGTTTTCCCCTGCGGACCAAGCTCAGCAGGGAGACGGCCATTTTGGAAGACGAGAATCATGTGAAGTGGTCGACGAAGGCCTCAGACACTGACGGGGGGAGAGACTCCGAATCGATCTGGATCGAGTTGGGTTTTTTCTCTAATAGACTCGTGTGTGCAGAAGAGTTTTTGTTCCTAAATGAGATCCGATGGAAACATGCAGCGTCTTCTCCAACAAAACCATTACAAAGAGGATTTCATGTATAATTTTGAGATACTGGATAATAACCCTCTGATTACAAGTTATAACTGCATGAAAAAGTTATTTTGAAATTAGAAATGTTCCTGTTTCTTTACGGTGATTATATGTGACAGGCTCGGCTCTGAAATAGGATCTTTAAAAAAACGACAGCAAGAAACTTTCAGTGAGGTTTGGTTTGTAAAAGGGACATCGAACTCTTTAAATGTAGTTGTTTTTGTGTGCGTTTCAATCCAGGCTTTCTCAATTATGTCTGAAGATCATAACATTTCTTTTCATTTTTGGAAATAATCTGTGAATTCTTAATATTTTCAGTGATGCAAAGGCCACTTCACATGCAAATAAACTATCTTATTGTCTTATATCTTAAACATTTCTGCTGTATAAAGGTGAAACAACAGTTTTTACAACCTTGAACCTTTCTATATTAGTATTTTGAGTGATAGTCAAGAGTTGAGTTCCTGCTAAAAAAAAAACATCAGACCATGCATGTGTGGTAAAAAGTTTAAAGGTACGAAACTAAAAGACAAAACTTGAAGTCATCGAATGTGGCGTGAAGTATTTTGGGTTTTGTAGTTGACTTATGTCTGTAGATCATAACATTTCCTTTAAGTTTTTAAAGAGTCTGTGGATTATTGATATTTTCAGTGATTTACAGGCATTCAGGACTACTTTACATAAAATAAACTGTATTAGTCTTATTTGTTAAACATTTCAGCTGTATAAAGAGTGAAACGACAGTTTTCACAACCTTAAAGATTTCCACATTAGTATTTTGAGAGATTATCACATAAATTTGTACATTTCTTTAATTTTAGACAGCTTTTTGACAGCTTTATATACTTTGTTAAACCAACAAAATTAGTATTTGAGACAATGCATGTGCAGTAAAAACAGTTCAAAGGTGCTAAACAAAGACAAAACTTAAAGTCATGAAAGATCAAGTTTTTTAAGATCTCTAACCACTTCTTTGAAGAAAATGACTGCTGACATGAAAAAGTGGAAAACATTTGAGTGTTTCAACTTATTAGTTATTTTAGGTTTGGTGCTCATCCAATCAGCGGAGATGGAGGCGAGACGTCCAAGTTTTTGGGGGATTTAAAGCATTTAGTTTGAGAATGAAACCTATTATTTTCAAAACATAACAACTCGAAGCCTTAAATGATCTGTCATTTCTAATCTTACGTGATCACGAAGGCACTCAGCAGTCCTCGGGATTTAAATGTTTAAGTTTAGATGCTCACAACTTCATTTGGTTCACTTTTATCTGATATAAAGACACATTTCATACATTGATCGTAGTCTTTAAAAACAAATTTACCAAAATGTTTTAACTGCTGCTTTAACTTCTCTGAAGAGAACCATCATTCTGGTTGGTCCTCAGCTGAGTCCAGTGAACGCAACAAGCTCAAAGACCGTTGTTTGATGTCATCAAACACTTTGTACATCCACTTGGACAAGCCAGGGGGAAAGACTGCAGTTTGGTCAGATCCATAAAAGCGCCACAGGAGTCAGATAATTTGAGATTTGCCATAACAGCGTGCTACAAAGACGAGAACATACCAGGGGACAACCGAACCAGATGGGTTGGTTAAACACACTAAAGCACAAAAGGAAGGAAATGTCCCAGTGGCTAAAACCGGGTAAAGCTGGGCACATACTCTTTAAGTATATCTGCGTCACTTTCCTGTGGAAGACCAGGTGGCATTACATTTCTGAAACTTTATATCAAAGGACACATTCTTGATCCGTGGCAGGAATTTTAAATACTGAGGCAACATTAGCAACCAAACCATTTGAAACAGAAACACACCAAGAGCTATAAAAATATGAAAAGAACACTTAAATCTGGGTTGTAAAACAGCGGCTGCAAATACCAAAAACACACCAAAGAGCCAAGGAGATAGTTTGAATAGAGACCAGAGAAAGAGGCAACGCAGATTTAGTTTAGTCGGAGCCATAAATCATCAGTTAAACAGAAGAAAGTAAAAAAATGAGTGATGCTTTGATTTTATTTATGGCAGCAAGATGCCCTCTTGTGCTGATTTACACTGCCGGCTCTTACACTGCCTGTTTTATTTAGTTTGATTAATGGTGCTGCCAACCGCTCATATTCCCAAAGCAGCATTTCACTTGTTTCACACATATTGGAGGTTTGCCACCCTGAAAGTAGTAAAAATTTGTGTTTTGGTATTTTGTTGCATAACAAACATGAGGTAAAAATATAAGGAAGATAATAATCAAGTACTAGAAGATATAAATATATACATACTATATGTTTTTACTGTACAGGAATGTGAAGTATTCATTAGAAACCTTTACAGTATGCAGAATATTTAAATGTGCAAGGTATTTTTAAAACGTAGTGATCCAAAATATGTTATTTAAAAGGCACCCATGGAGCCCTGTAGGGCAAAATATCATTACAACATGATAATGTACACTAAAGTATACACAGGACCACAGAAGAGGGCTGTGAAATTCATGAACAAACTGCAAGTTTTGAACACATACAACACTGACCACAGTATTTCAGTCACTTAAAACAGAGTAGTCCCATCCAGAGTCCAGTCTCCGCGTCCAGACTTATCTCCTCGTTGTTTAGTGCATCCGATTGGACAATAGCTCTCTAGCTAAACAAACCTAGTCTGTTGGAAATCGCCAAGCCTTGCTTTGCCCTGCATAGGGATCCCTTTCTTTACCACACGACCACATGACATATAAAACATGGACAGCGTATGTGTGACATCACCCACAGGTTTCTGAAGAGCCGTTTAGAAGTTCAGTGTGGTGGCTCTGGCCGCCACCAAGTTGGTGGTCCTGCCTCTGCTGCCTCACCGCTAATCTAAAAATCGCCAAAGACGTGGATCATCTGCGGACCCGAGGCGGGCTGAATGATGCCTAGGTGCTCAAACAATCCATGTGTAACAGGAAAAACTGTTTTTGTGGCGCGTGGTTTTGGTCCTGATGGGCCGCAGCCTGGAGTGGAGAGCAGGGGTTAAAGTTAAAATTAAAGTTATGAACACAAAATGAAAGCTTAAAAAAAAAAAAAAAAATTATAATCACAGATTTCTTTGATTTGGTTTTCATTTATGCATTTGTTTGTGTTTAACTCCGCACATCTTCCTGCATGTTTTCCTGTATATCCTATTTCAGTAACAGCCTCAATTTTACATTCCTTTCAAGTAAATATGTAACATCTGCTAAAAGAAGAAAAGCCTGTCGGGCTAATTCTGCTGCATTTAGAACAACATTGATTCATGTGCACTGTCCCCACTCGTTGTCTTTTTTTATCTATAGTTTTGTGCTATTTCAGGATTATAAAACAAAAAGAGGATGCTACAGCTGAGAGTCGCGTTGTTGTCCAAGTGCGTACGCAATAGCTGCTGTCCTGCTGAGCCTTTGGTGATTTCACATCATGTGTTGTGAAATGTGTCAACATGTGAGCTTAAATAATAGCTTCATGTTAAAACAGACTTCTTCTCATTTCTTATCCCGCCCTCCTCTCGGGGAGTTTTCCCCCCTCTGCGCCATGCCAAATGCTTGCTGCTCCCACGGCATGCTCTGCAGAGCGTTCAACATGATTTATGGAAGAAACACAACAGCGCCAATTGATTTCATGCGCTCTCACATATCCTGAATTTAAATACTGAATCCTCTTTTGTTTTGGAGGCCTACAGCAGCGTTTAGGTGCACACAAGCGCTGCTTTTTAGGGCTTTTAAAAAAAATGTTTAGCCTTTATTTATGCAGGAAGGATTAGCTGAGCACAAGCACTCTTTCCCAGCGACGCCCTGCTTCACATCATCACCATTGTAAAGACTCCCACCTGGCAGCTTGCTGCAACAACCATAGTCTCTTGCTTTTAACCACTGGGAGCTTCCCAGTATAACCACAGACAACAGCTTTAGTGGAGCATTTCTTTTACTAACTAAAAGCATTGCTTCAAGGCTGTTACTCAGCAGTTACTCGCAAAGGTGATGATTCACAAGAAACAAGGATATGCGTGCCAGTGTGGGCATGCAAAGCCATCATCAATCGGTCCAAAGCACAAAGATATCTAACTTACTGCCACATCAGTAAGTGTTTGACACTTCTGCTTCATTAAACAAAAAAGTTAATTATAAAAATAGTTGCAGATCAATATTCCTTTGATGAGATAGACTTTATAATCCCATACCAAGACCAACTTCCTGGTCAAAATCTGTATTTTCTCCACCTTCAAAAACCTCCTGAAGACCTCCAGCTCTTCAGAGAGTACCTCCTCTCCTAGCACTACCAACAATTGGACATGCTAAATCTATCCCCTTTTTAGAGCTGTCACAGTACTTATTGCTGCACTTACATGTCCTTATCCTTGTGTTTCTTTTTTTGCAAGTCGCTTTGGATAAAAGCCTATTTGTAGACTGAATGTTGCTAAGCTAGCGAGCATCTTCAGGTCTGTTTATCATGTTTACTTTAGAGTTATCCAGCCTTAAAAGTGTGCAGCATATTTTGACCTGATCTGTTACGTGTTCTGCTGCCATGAGCTGAAAGAAGTCCAAAGTGTCTCATAGTCATCTTACAGTCAATCCAGTGCGGTTTTTCAGGATCTTTCAAGCAACCAAAACTCCACCAGGGGGAATTTCACGCATTAGCTCCCCATCTCAAAGTGTGCTGAGCAGTGAAATCACCTGGCATAGCGATGCGTTGCCAATAAAAACCTGCAGACTTCTCATGGCTTGACATCCTTTCTGTAACCTGACCTCACACAAACATTCCCTCACATTGCAGGAATGATGATGAGGAAGGTGGCGCTTACGTCTTACACAAATATAATTTCTCAACATGACACATGAAGGCTGGAGCTCTAAATTTAGACAAACATTTACGGGAATAAAATGCTATGACAAGATGAAACGTGTGTTCTTTGTCAACTATATGGGACACTTCTGCACATTTTTATTTATGATAACATAATGATTAAAAGTGCAAATATGGAACAGTTGTCCATGAACATAACACAAATAATATGTGGGTTGTGAACAAATATTGAGTAAAGATGTATGTTACTCGAAACTAGACACAAGAATTTTTTAAGAGTGTACGTCTTTGTCTTCGGTTTCACTGTTGCCTTAGTGTGGTTTTGGTGTAAGTGTGTGTGCGGAGGGGGGGTCTGTCCAGGCATGCTCAGAGTTGGGGCCTCTAACACACAATATACACACACTCATAGCCAGAGGCGATCTGGTTTAGTGGTACAGCGTCTCAGTACAGCAACAATGAGCTATTTTAGTATCAAAAAGAGCAGGATGAGACAAAAGATAGATTAAGATAGGGAAGAAGAAATGAAACAAGCATGTGAGGTATAAATAGATAAAGTGTAAGAGTGCACAAACAAAGAGGAAAATTGGAGCAAGAACAAAAGACAAAAGATCAAGAATCAAACAAGCGATAGTTGAAGAAGAGATACAAGCCTGAGAAAAACAAGAACAAAAACGTACCAACTGACAAAAAGGAAATAAAATCACAGAGGACCGCTGTATGTGCCCTGGGGAACTCCCCGCTCTGTTTTTGACGTGGTAAAAACCCACTTCATTCACCCCTTTTACCCCCAACGCTGAGGTTTTAACAAGGAACAGCTGACTCCTACCAAACCCTCATAAAACAGGAGAAACCCCCCCAAAACCACCTCTACCTCGTTTTTATTCTGTCAATGTGTAATGAAGAGGGGCCCCGGGGCGCTTAAAGGGGCCATGCACTCATCAAAAAAGGGTCTGCATTGTAACAACAAAGACCATCTTCTTATGTTCATGTGGTTATATGTTGAACATATATAGTACTCAGATGGTGTGTCTGCATGTGGTAAAAAAAACTTTTCATAACTCTGTCAGGTGCTGGTTTGGTCTATAAAAAGTAAAGTTATGTCTTTAAATGTCTTGTTTTTGTCAAGCAGCAACCTCCATAAGTCCCCATGTTAAAATGTCCAACTTCACAGCAGAAATAAACATGTTTACAGCCTGGTACAAAAAACTGTTTTGGTCTCTAGCTAATCTCTCTGTTCATGATAACTGTACTGAGGGTGAATTTTTATAGAAATCACCTGTTCAATTTATATTAAGGCTTAAAGTTATGCACAATTAACAGCGTGGACACTTCATATATTCAATATTTTTTGCTTAACATTTACTAGTTTCAGCTCCTCAAATGTAATAAACAGAATATATTTCCCTTTTGTTTGGACAGAACAAACTATTTCATATATCACATGTATTTTCTTATACTTTACTGAACTAACAACTCAGAATTATGAATCTATTTTTTTTTAAAAAGTTGGTTTCAGCTCTAAAAATATTCCTATAGATCTTTTATGTTGACAAGAAAGGCCTCTGAGGAAGCTACTTTTTTTTTCAGGGTGTGGGCCTCGACCACAAAAACCCACCCTATGCACTCGCTGACCCCGTCATCGAACTCACAGTATATGAAATCATTTCAGGCTGGTGCAACCCCACCACCTCCACCACTCTTCTCTATCATATTTACGAACACACCACCACCGCCGTCGCCGCCGCCCCCCATACATACACCATCCCTCCGTCTCCTAACACCCGCTCTGAAGCACTTTGCGGTTTCTGTCGACTTTGAAACCCAAGAGCTGAATGGAGTCATTGTTCTTCATCCCTTTGGACTGCAGGGTGGAGGAGAGGGGAGGAGGGAGGGTGACAGGAGATCAGCATCACCGGCACTCTCTCTCTCTCTCTCTCTCTCTCTCTCTCTGCCTTTCACTCTTAGTTTAGCTCTCTCGCTCGCTCCCTCTCTGATCCTCTCTGTGCAGGTCTGGACATGAACGCCGAGGACTTTTGCGAAAGTACAGAAAAGGCCTTGTCTGGTTTGGAAATCGAGACGGGTTTCATATTCAAAGTTCCCTCTGAGTGCTTCTCCATTTGCTCTCTGGCTTTAAATCCGCTCTCCGTGTTTTTAACATGTATCATCTGGTGTCTAATGTGTGTAGTTTCCTGTTATGTTACTGTCGCTTTGATCAGTGACATTTTGTTGAGCACACACACAGCATACACCACATGTAATCTGCACCACAAACTGACATTGTTTGTCCATCTGGGGGTGCTACAACAAGCTGTAATTCCCCTTAACTTATTAATGTGAAATAAACACACATCTCATCATACCAGGCAGCTACTTGCTGTTAGCTATATTTATAAATGAGACTAATAAATTAGATAACAGCAGGACTGTAAACGTTCTGCAGCATTCTCTTGTAATAAATAATATTAATACTTGAGGTTAGAAGGGGCCTGGTTATGGAGGGCTTTATGTGTTATCTGCTGTGGAGAGCCAGTAAAGGTTTTTATTTAAGGTTAAGATGGGATAAAACTAACCTTGAAAAACTCTTGAAATTCTGCACTTTAATCCCAAAGAAATATTAAGTTGGGAATATCTTGATTTTAAATAAATATATAGTTAATTTCATTAATTTCCCTGAAGAAAACTAAATACAATTGTTATTTTTTCAGCCTTGTCCTGCATTAATATGCCGTTAAAACAAACAAAAAATGATGTGAAGAAGCAGCAGCTTCACTGATGTCCACCCTTCATAACAACTTCACTTCCTTGTTTGAACTCATCACATGATCGAACCAACCAACCAGAAGCTAGGACTTAGGTAAAGGTGAGAGTTATAAAGACGCAGCTTTAAAGATTTAAACATGTAAATATTAATGTCTAACGTAAATATGCAAATAGTTAATGCGTAATGTGTTGGTTAATGTGTAAACAAATACTTTCTCAAATATAAATTAGATTTACTTCTAAACCTTACAGCAGAGTGAGAAGAAACACTGAATTTAGCAAAAAAAGTAAGTATGTATGATTTTTTAAAAATAAAAGAGAATTGTATAAATCCTTCCTAAAAATACCAGGGAAACTAAATATTTAGAGGAAGTAATCTTCTAAAGCTTCCTGCAGTTGTTGCGTTCACTCTTTAGGTTAATTGTATAGTTTATCTGTTAATGTTACGCATCAAATATAATATGAAATGTACATAAAATATGTCACTTAGTCGGTTTATTCAATGATAAAAAGAAAAGAAGTTTTAAATGCTCAATTCTGTCAGTTAATCCCACTTTTGAAACCCGTCTCTATAGCCGATGTAACACAAATAATCATTTTGTTTTTTCTCCTCTTTCTGGTCTCCTCCACGGTTGTTGTTACTTTGACTTCCTGCTCTGTGGCTAAAAGTTTCACTTTTATAACCACAACTATTTCGCTGATGGTCGACAGAAAAGGGTAAACAACCCAACATTCCAACGACTGGCAGAGGAACACTTACACACCGTCAATGTAAAGTGCAACCTTTTTATTGAGAATAGGTGTTGAGTTTAGATTTTGTGTCTTTGGGCTGTGGAGCTGCAGGTATTTCATGGGAAAAACTGTTAAACTGCGTATAAAGACAGGTAAATACAGGTTCACACACAGGGTGTATTCATATTCATGCTTCACACGCACACACACACACTGCTCCAGCCCTGAACCTGCTCTTCCTCCGACAGACCTCTGACCCCTGGCATGCTACGATAAGGCTGAGTCTGGTGGAGACGTCTCAGCGTTTACATTCCTCTGTCTGAACGGCAGGTCACCCTCGGGTGCCTCTGCTGATACTGCACACGACCCACCACACCCTCACACACACACACATACACACACATCATACCAATCACTCATGAAATGAAAGGCAGAAAACTGTGTCTTATTTAAGCTTTGGGTCAAAGACAAGCTGAGAGCTCCAGAGACTGAAACCACACATAAAAACTCCATCAACTGACTTTTTTTCAGTCTTCAGGAAGAAGCAGAAACCTGACAACTGAGTAAATACACCAGACTGAACTACTGGTCAGTAACTACTGGAGTTCTGGCGGTAGTCGACCCTATAAATCCTGCGAGAAAGTCGACCGTCACGTGTTCTCGTTCCAAAACAAACATGGACACCGACCAGCAGCTTTTGCACTGTTTATGTGCTGTGACATTTGTGCTGAAAAGGTCCAAAAAAAAAAAAGACAAGTAAAGAGAGCTGAGAGTTTGGTGAGATCCTGGACGAATGTAGGACTGTAAGAGTATAACAGGTAAAGCTGTTTGTTTACTGGTGCGTCTCCCTTGGCAACACATAAGCGATGTTATTAGTTGCCAATCTCAAACTTGAATGTCTGCAATTGAATCTGGATAATTACCTTGGACTTGGACTCATTTAACATTTTATAAACTAAACAATTCATCCATTACTTCAGGAAATAATTAGCAAATGAATTGGTAATAAAAATAATCGTGAGTTGCACAGGTAGCTGTTTGCACAGGCCAGTAAAAACTGTAAACTGTAAACATTTCAAACATATTTTAAAGGTCCAGTGTGTAATATAACAACACTTAAGTAGTTTTTTTGCATTAACAAAACACAAACACTTTCACTAATTAACACCAAGCCACTTTATTTGTCCTTGTGATGAACTTTAGTCACTTGTGTGAGTCCCACTGATCTTTAATGAATGATTAGTGATGAGGGATGAATTATTTTAGCATTATTTATTGTAGCAAGGTACTGTCACTGGTTAATTCACTGAAGCTGGTTCGACTGGTTTTTTATTACTATAAATGATTACTGAGAGTTTAAAGCCAAAACTTTCTAAGAAGTTGGAGGAATCTTCCTTTTTAAGAAGAAAGAAAGAAAGAAAGAAAGAAAGAAAGAAAGAAAGAAAGAAAGAAAGAAAGAAAGAAAGAAAGAAAGAAAGAAAAAAAGAAAGAAAGAAAGCGTCTGATGTTCGCTTCAACACAACTGATGGAAATACGGCTAATTTGCTGTAGTTGCTGCTTATTTTCAAATGAACTCTCCCTTCCCAACACACACACACACACACAGTATATACACACACACTTAGCCTCGCGTGCGAACTTTCAATCCCCGGCATCCTGAGCTGAGAAAGGAGAGGAAGGAGACCGGTGGAGGAAAAGACGAGGAGAGAGAGAGAGGGAAAACATTTAGTATGATTATTGTGTGCGTGTGCACACACATACACACACACTCTGCACAAAACACACACACACACACACACACACACACACACACACACACAATGGCAATGGCTGCCAAGGAGTCTGATATGCCCTTACTGGCTTTTGAATGGTTTGCATGATTACATGTTCTCCAATTTGGAACTGCTAAATGTTATTATACAGTAGATACTGACGAGGGGGGAAGGGAGGAGGAGAGGGGAGGAGGAGGGAGGAGGAAAAAAGAGCAGGGGGAAACAATGGAAAGAGAGGTGGGAGCTGACGGCAGGTAGGAGGAGGACGGATATTGAAGTAAAGAAGAAGTAAAGGGGGTAAAGAGAGTAGGAGGATGAGTGGGGGACAGGATTTGGAGGGCAAAGAAAGGAGGTGAGAGGAGGAGGACAGAGATGGAAACACAAAGGGGGTGACTGGAGGTTAAAGGAAGATGGGGGAGGAAAGAAAAGGGGGAGGAAGAGACCAGAAGAGGTGGAAGGTAGAGCAAGGAGATAAGAGGAAGACAAGAGGTAAAGGGAGGTGAAGAAGATTTTGTAAAAAGGGGGAGGAAGGAAATGGGAGTAAGAGGATGAATAGGAGACAGCAGCAGGAGGAGGAGGGGGGTGTAAGGTGGGAGAAAGAGAAGGAAGAGGGGAGAGGAGGAGGAGGTGAGGAGGGAGGAGGAGGGGGTAATCTGTAATGGAGTTTGAAGCATAATGTAGCTCCGGTGCTCTTATCGCTGTCGTGCCGTGGACCCATTGAGGACAGGAAACCACCCACCGACACACACACACACACACACACACACACACACACACACACACACACACACACACACACGCATGCGCACACACATGCATGCGCACACACGCATGCATGTGCACACACGCCTCACTTTCCAGCTACTGGGTAATCAAGCTGGGAGTAAAGGTTATTTTTAGATAAACAAGTGTCCGTCTGCACCAAACGCAGCTTAAAAAAGTCCAAGTTTAAAATTATTACTAAGTTTTTTTTCTTAATTATATCAAATCTTCACGTGTTAAAATCTCGACCCCAAACTGTTTCTGTCTGTGAGAGATTTACAGGAGGGCACACGTCAGCTTCCATTCATTTGCTTCTCACCACAGAACCGATGGTGACAACTTCAAGTGTTGCTGCAGAAGGCTCCATGATTGTTATTATTGCCAGTGGCAGCAGTAATTTTAATCCAGTAAAGCCTCACGAGTGTGACTGATTTGAAAAGATTTGTAGTTCCTCTTTGATCTGCACATTTATTTAGACACAAGATTGAGCAGAAGTCTCAATAAAACTTATTTTAAATTAAACTGTGCAGCACTCACAGAATCAGTGCAAAGTTTTAACAGTCTGAGAACTGACGAGAAGTTTTGTTTTATCAACTCAATCAATGTTAGTTTCAGAGGTTTGAGGATTTTTATCTGAACTTTCATGTGTGCTTTCACGTCTGTCAAGTATAAAACAACTATGCAGTCAGTAAATCAGTCAGTAAGCTACCTACTCTGTGAGTAAATCGGTTATTTAGTCAATAAACCAATCCTCAAATAGTCAGTACACCACTTACTCAGTCACTTAACCAGCTAATTAATCAATAAACCAAAGTAAACTACTTAGTTAGTAAGCCAGTTATTTAGTCAATAAACCAGTCGGTAAACAGTCAGTAAATTACTTACTCAGTCACTTAACTAGTCCTTAAACTACTTTGTCAGTCAGTAAGCCAGTTCAGTCACAAAGTCAGTCATTAAATGGTCAGTAAACTAATTCCTGTCACTTAATCAATAAACCAGTCATTAAACAGTCATTAAACCACTTATTCGGTTACTTAACTAGTTAATCAATCAATAAACCAGTCAGCAAATAGTCAGTAAATTACTTAGTTACTCAGAAAACCAGTTAATCAATCAGTAAAACTCCTAAATTACCAGTTCCTCTCTAATCCAGTCAGTCAGTGAGAAAACAAGCACTCAGTAACCTAGTCAGTTAACCAGTTAGTCGGTCAGTAAACCAGCAACCGAGTCAACAAACAAGTTAGTCAGTAATCCAGTCAGCCAGTCGGTCAGTCATTGATTCCTGGCATGCCCTGAGCCCAGCCCGGCGGTCTGGTTGTAAGTGCTGACTGACAGGCGCTCTCAGCAGCAGACAGGCTCGGCAGGCAGCCAGTGGAGTTGCGTGTAAAGAGTTTATTTAGACAAGAGAGCGAGGGGGAAAGAGGAGGAGGAGGAGGAGGAGGAGGAGGAGGAGGAGAGCTGGCTGTTCAAAGATGTTATGTTCAGGCCTCAGGGATCATTTCTGCTACAGAGAGCGAAGAGGTCTCACTCCTGTCAGAACTCAAGAACCCAATGAAAGGTTAGAACAGAACCGAGCCGACCAGATGTGGTCTTTTATAAACTGTGTGTGTGTGTGTGTGTGTGTGTGTGTGTGTGTGTGTGTGTGTGTGTGTGCGCTCGCATTTGTGTGTAATGGAACAGAAAGAGGAAGCCAGATACAGTTTACATAACACTAAAGACACACACATATACACCTAAACACACGCTTATACAAATGTACACATGCATGCAGCTGCAGGCTCATGTGCATATGCACACACACAAACACGTTATACACACAGATACATGAATACACACATACATGATTAAACACAAGCAAACGTGTGTGTATATAAAGTTAGTCACAGACAGATTTAATGTGCAAGAACACACATACAAGTGAAAAGAATGTACACACACCCAAACAACATGACTGATATGCTCTGTTCCTGACAGACGTGTGTGTGTGTGTGTGTGTGTTTGTGTGTACTTTGTACTTTACATGGAAACGCTATCAGTTCGATCAGAGGAGTTGGCTTGATCTAATGTGCTTGTTGCAGCGCTGCAGTGTGCGCGCGATAGGATCTCTTTATCTCTTTAAACTCAAGTTTAAACGCATGACTTTTAGTTGTAATAGATTACTTTTACAGCGCTGCATTAGTACTTTTACTACAGTATAAAATATATACCTCGACCACTGATTAGATAACACGCTCGGAAAACAGACTACAATAATAATATCACCACTGACATCAATAATACTCATTTCCCATCAGCCATGTTGCTTCCTGTCCCTCCTTGGAGAAAACAAACTGAATAATGAGACATTTCCAGAAGCTTCTCACCGTCATAATCTGCCTGTAATCGATTAATTATGGCTTCTTTTTGGTTTTACATTGCAGTTATGAGGCGGTCTCCCTGTTCAACACTGATTGGTCTTGCAGAGAAATGTGCGTGACATCAGAGTCAGCGGCGGGTAGCCTTCTATCGGCGTTTGAGAAAAATAAATCAACAGACTGATGTGGTGCCACGAGTGGTATAAAACTCTGCGAGGACGATCCAAGTATCGTTTTCACGTTCCTCAAAATCCAAAATGCTCCAGGGCTTTTACTTTGAAATATACAGGAAATGTTGAGTTTGTATAGATATGCACTGTGAACATTTTACTTGGCAAACGTTCAACCAACTCAAAAAACAAACCTGTCGTCGTCAAAACCGAAGTCTGGGGACATTTCACATCTGCATTTTGAGGCAAAAATATCACATTTTTGATAGTAACAGTGATAGTAAGCTGAATATTTTGAGGTTTTGGACTGACGGCTGAAAAAATTTGCAATTTAAAGGTGTTATTTGGGGAAAATTATAATAAAAGCAACTAATCAGTTAGACAAGACAATTATATGTAGCAGTTTCCGGTGTTATACATCTTAAATGCTCATGAAGAACAGCACCCTCTTCCCCTGCTCCGTTTAAATGCTCAACACAGGCCACTGGAGGCTGACTGAGTGACGCTTGTGTGCTTTATTTACATATCAAAGTAATGTCAAATCCAGCATCATTAAATTTTAAGAAGATTTTCCCAGCATCTCGTATGTGAGGCTTGTTCTGAGTGTCGTATTTTTTATTTTTTTAAAATTTTTGAATCAGAGGAAAACCCAGCAGACCTCAGCAGCTTCCTGCCCATCGCTCGGCGGTGGGCGGTGAAACCCCGAGGAGCTTCCGCAAACTGACATCATCAACGCCGCGATTCGGGCCTTCCCCTCAGCTTTCACCTGCCGCTCACATTCAGGACCCTTTAAGGTGGACTGAAAAATTTATTTACCTTTTGAATTCAGCTGTATTTTGATTTGACACAGGTTTGATTTTATTTCATCTGTACTATTACCTAACTTTTATTTTTAAATTCATTTTCTTATTGGTTTTATTTGTACTTTGATTGTATCTGAATCTTTAGTTGAGCTGAATATGTTGACTTTGTCTGTATTTTGACTTCAAACTGCCGTAGTATGCTGGATTTATCTGGCTTAAATAAAAGAAATGAGATGGAATTAGATGTCTTACAGTTATAAAAAAATAAAATACATAAAAGTTACACCATGGTTTGACTTTTGTTCCCCACTCTTTAATTATTAATGAGGTCTTAAGAGTCTTAAGGTGCTAAGTGTATGAAAACAGAAAGGGCTGCTTCCTTTATCATCCTCAACTCACTCATTTTTCACACATAATCTCAGTCGCTGGGTCAAACTCTCAGAACATAAAACATCATAAATTTCCATTCATGCAAACGAAGCTAATGTTTTGTAGAGACAGTAGCCTGTGCCTTTAAAACCCTCAAATGTGATGGTTCTTCATGGGTGATGCCACGTGTGGGTGCCATGAGGCGGAAGTGGTAGTACTTGGATGCCGCTGTGGTGAAACACACACTCACACACACACTTACGCACACAGATACACACACACACTATGTAAATGCTAATGGTTCATAATTTCCATCAATGCTGGGTGTTTTGTCCGAGAGATGTAGGTGACAAAACAGTGAGCAGTTGAACAGTTTTCAGCTTTAGTTCTGAGAGACGAGTGAGAAAACGTGAACATATAGTCGAGAAAGAAACACACTGATGAACACTCTTTAACTTAATATTGATGAAGATGAGCTGGTTTTTAAGGCCACATTTAAGTGAGTCAGTCAGGCAGAAACCTAATAAAAAATCATCATCTTCTCTTCAGCTTGAGGCACAAAACATTTTGAACAATTTGACTTCAAATTTATGGAAATGTTGCTCCTGAAAAGACAAAAAAACTGTTTTAACTGAAAAACTGAGCCTGTGTGATTGCGTAAACGAAGGCGGGGATGACTTCAGCGAATTTATTGCACTTTAAAGGCAGTTTCCCCGAAGGACAACATGAGAGAGCTTTAACAGAGATGTTTCCAGACACTGAAGTGTGGAGTGAAAAACTTCAGCTGGACGTCTGCAGACTGAGTGAAGATCAGTGTTGTGTTTCTGCGGTTCGCTCGCACACAATCAAACCCAGACTGTGCACCTGCACAACTGCGAATAACACAGAAATCTGATACACGGAGCCGATATTGGTCTTTTATTAAATATTATCATCCACCTCCGATCACAGCTGGAGAAAAACACTTGGAAAGCTGAAACAAGACACTGAATAATGTTTTCTAAAAACAATAAAATCTCAGCGTTTCCACGATATTCAATAAAGTGAGTCATGTTGACTTGAACAGCTGCTAACTTTGGGTTTTAATTTTAGTGGGAAGTTTTGGTGTTGAAACTCAAAGAGGAAACTGAGTCAAACTGATCAAATGAAAAGATATCAAGTGTCGGTGAAGCATATCTGATGAAAGTCAAATAAACAGTCGGCGGTGTCAGTTTTATTTTCATTTGTGGGGATGAAGGACACAAACTTATTCTACTTCAAAATGTCAAAAAGTATCCACAAGTTTGGTTTGGGTGTGATTGTTGCACCATACAGATATCTGGTTGGGCGTATGGATTAACATATCAGCTTTCTGATAATGGAGAGTTCATTTTTGTCATTTTATTTAGCTAGTTTAATGTTCTACCACTGAAGATCCACTGAAACAACAGCTGAATAATCTGAATATTTGAAAACGAGATGCTGTTGTTAAACATAGCAGGTCTGATGCAACTTTCTTCAACCAATCTTCCTGCAGAAACTCATGGTGGTTTAACGGTAGTGACATGCCTCAAACTGAATGTAAGAAACTGAAGAAAAAGCTGTGTCCTCCATCGTTCTCAAGCCAACCACACACTCATGTTTGCACATACATCTCAGTCACTGTGACTACACACATTTCCTGATTTCCTCTCGAGCTGCCTTTGACATGTTTCGGGTGACAAACATCAGCGACTTGAACCATGAGCTCTTTCTGCAGATTCACGATGTTGCGTTCACTGACTCGCTTGCAAAGCCTCTTGACACGCTACACATGCAGGGAGTGACAGCACATGTGTGGACAGTCTCTCAGTGTAACTGAGGTGAATGCTGTCAAACAGGCCCGGTGGGTTTCTTCCAGCACGTCTGCAGGAATGTTACTCAGAGTAGAAATACTATTGTAACTACTACTAATATTATGGACGCTGTGACATCTTCTGCTTTTCCACAAAATGAATTAAACTCATAAATAGTACTAAAAATGCTCTTACCTTTGATAGGGAAGTGTAGAGAAAGGAGGCAGGTCATCAGACATGCAAGAGAAGAAAAACAGACATCATTAAGTTCCTCAAAATTATCCCACTTCAGGCTTTGTTTTCCGAGCTCTGCCCTCAAGCTCAAATGTCACATTTTGTAGGTTTACATGCACACAAGATACCCGAGTTAGTCGAAAAATCAGGTTACACGGGTAATCGGATAACGTGTTTACATGCACTGCAGTAACCCAGGGCCCTTTAATCGCAGGACGCAAATAGTGGCAGCGTCCTGTTCGACAAATGATCGCCACTCGCAAATTAGATATAAATATGTGAGTCCTGCAGGGCTGGATGTCAAGTGTAGTTTGTTTTTGACTCGTGAGAGTGAAAAGAATACATGTGCAATGTTAAATAAGATTTTTACAACCTTGAGGATGTCAGAAACTCCACGGGACATCTTAAATCTTACATTTTTCTGTCTTTATTAAAACAATATCATATTTAAACTGCTCTATTCTATTAAATGGAAATATTCTTCCCCTCCAAAATTCAGCCTGATATATTTATTATCTTTGGAAACTTTGCCATCTCAATCATAATTTCAAGTTTTGTGGATGTTATTCTGCGCAGCTAGAGAGTTTTACAACATTTTCTGTCCATCGAGGAGGAGAGAAGGGCATTTTCCACTTCTCTGCTGCTCTGAAAATCAACCACAATATTCACATCGTGTCACAAAATGAAACCTCCGTGACTGCAAAGTGGAAACTATGCAGAAATATGAACTCTCCAAACCCTAAAATATTATTCCTATCCAACATTTGAAGAGCAAAGACACCTTTTCTGCCAAACAACTGCTCACATCAAAGTAAAACTTTAATACCCTGAAGCTCTGTCACATGACAGAATAAGATGTTTTCTTTAATTATTATTGAGCAACAGACATCAGGCTTCCATTTTCTTTTCCTAAATAGATTTATGGTGTTTAGGAATTAAACTCTTCCAATGTAAACTCCGGGTCGGCCTCGCCACAGAACTCTCTCAACCTAAACAGTCCAAAGTGGGACCGGAGGCAAGCCGCTCGTCCCCAGACGGAGTGACAGTGCCTCTGGATGGCATCAACACGGAATTAGGCTTAGGAAATCATAAGCCGAGCGTGACTTTATGCCTTTACTGTCAGTAAACACTGGTGGTTGAAAAGAAAAGAGGTCTACGGCATGGGAACGCTGCAGGAAAGCTTGTTTTCTGTCAGCAAGTCACAAGTCTTTGGAGATCGCCGAGGCTTTACCCGAACTTGTATGTGTCCGTGCCAAACCGAGGTCACCGTCTTTACGTCACGCCGACCACAATGGAAAGGAGTCGCTTAGACTTTGCTGTGGCATCTCCTGAGATTTGATTTGTTTTGTTGTTTTATTAAAGCTGTCATATAATACAGAACAAAGAATAAAGAATAAAGAATCATACTCCTCACATTTAGAGGATATTTTTGTCATTGTCTTATATATTAAATTGAACTTTACTTCATCCAAGCAGCTATGTTTGTTGATGAAGACGTGAGTACTCATTGGGTGAATTGAGAATTTCTGTCAACCAAACCAGAGTTGGTGACTGTTGGAACAGTGGTGGGACAAACCAAGATGGTTTGGGTGAATTCATTTTGTTCTAAGTGAAGTTAAGTGTGTTTTACGATGAGTTAACATGGCAATTAAGCTAATCTTAGTACAACTTGAATCCTCACGTTTGAGAGACTTTAACAGGAAATTTCTGGGCTTTCAACTGCATCTTACAGCCGGTTGAGATTTTGTATTTTCACATCTAACTTGGTGAATTTAGAATTTATATTGAGCTGGTGAATAACCAAGCAGGTTTTGGTGATTTTTTTTGTTGCTACTGTCGTGTTTGAACTGTTTTACGACGAGTTAACAAGACAATTAATCTAATCTTAGCGAGTGCAGAGAGGTTTGGTTTTGTGGGACGGCTGACATGGATTAATTACTTAATAAATATGGGGGCATGACCACAATTCAAACACAGTATCAAAGATGGATTGAAACTAACTCCTAATACTTTTTAAGATGCTGACTACATAAAACCTGAAATGACATAGCTAGAAGGCTGTTAAGATTAAATAATTTATAAGATTTCCGTTCCTCGTTGCTTTGGCAACACCTGCGGTTCCTTGTGGTAACGGTATGTTTTAATTAAACAGTTCCCAGAGTTCTGTTGCACTTTTATTGCGGCAAACCTGCTTTGAACAAGCAGTGATCTGTTCACATCGCTGCCACAAACTGCGGGCTGGGTCGATTTTTTCAAGGTCATTCTGAACACAAAAATGACGCCTGCGTTGATTGAAACGAGCGGGAAAGGCGGACTCCACCAGAGCTAATTAAAACTAGCAGTTAAAGAATGTGAATAGTGTAGGCTGAAAGGAAAAATGCAGCTAAAAGTCCCAAATCCCGAATGAAAAAGTCCTCCCAGTCCCACCCACACCGTCTGACTGCAGCCACAGCAACACTCATTATTACTTCAGTCCTTTACTCCTCCTCTCTCCTCGCGTCCCTCCCTGCAGTTTGTCTCTCAGCTGTTTCTCAGCTTTCACTCCGCTCTGCATTCATTCATGTGAATTCACCCTCTGGCTCTGTTTTCCTTCAGCTTCACTCTTCTTTTCTTTTTTTCTCCCCTTTTTCTTTCTTCACTCTCTCTCTCCTGTCGCTTTCATCTTTTCTCCAACGTCTGCGAAGCACTTTGAGGTGATCCCCGTTTGTCAGTCGACTTGAGGCTGTGATTTTCATTTAATAATTCTCATAAGAGCTGCAACAATGACTTCATTAGAGGATTAGTCGAGGAAATTATCTGACATTAAAACTCAGAAAAGGTTTTCAGGTGCGACTATTCGCTGGTCTTAAATGATAATATCTAATGTATCTAAACTCTGACACTTGATTAATACTTTAATGCCAATATTTACATCCATATTTGGCTTTATATGACTTATTTTTGCTGGACTTCATGATAAATTACAAATATTTTCGGTGAATTAGCTGCAGCTGTCATTGTCATGATTCTCCTTAGACTACACTTACACGCGTGCCATATTTTCTTTATTAAAAACTGCGAATATTATGATATTGTGTGTGATAAAATGAATAACAAAACTCTTTGTGAAGCACAATTTTTTTCTGAAACCTGAAATCAAACATATTGTTTGAGTTAAAACAAATGATTGTATTGTATCTTTGTTGGAAATGTATCGTGAGTATCTGTTTAGATAAGTTTGTGGGTGTCATCTCCTGCCACATGTGTCAAAAAATCTAATATGACACCGGATCTGTTCTTCGGGAATCTCTCGCCTTCCCTTCCAGCGTCGCGGGCGAGGGCGACAGGTTTTATTTGGCTCCTAAATATACACCACACATGGCTAAAAATATTTCGTCGGAGGACTGCCACGCATATGGACGCTGATCGCTTCAAGAGCTCCGTCAGCTGCTGCTGCTGCTACATGAAGCCCAATAAGAAACACATGATAAGCTACCTTTAAACAGTTGCACAGGGTGGTGATTGCCCCGTAGCTTGTGTGCATGCATCGAGCTGCACAACTGAAGTCATTTTAAACCAGTTTGGTGACACAAAAAGCCCAGTTTGGTTCCTAGTGCAGACCCTGCGAGGTAAGAAAGGACAATGAGCTCCAGTTTCAGCTTTCAGGTCATAGATATCCTGCTTTTTTTGTTAAAATGTGTAATTATCTTACAATGTATTCAAGAAAAATGCGATTTTAAGACTCAGTGCAGGACAAAAGCACACTTTCTTGGTTCTATCATTTAGGAATCTGGGTCTGATTGGGCTTTAATACTGAATTAATCCTTCAGCTTTCCCACAACAGGTGGACCTACATTGGAAATACTCAAGTGTCACATCTTCAAAATAACCTACAATGCTGAATTAACTCCATCTGTTTTGCACAGTCAGTGTTTATTTTTAACATGTGCTTTGTTTCCTGGAGGACATTAACGGGTTAAAGCAGCCCTCTCCAGTGTGTAGAGTGATTACACAACTGGAGCCATTGTTTTGGTGTTTGGGCCCAGCGGCGAGGAAGGCCAGTTTACCGACATGTCTGAACCAGCTGGAAGGAGGCGCCGGCTCTTCTTTCATCTGCAGGAGCTCAAGTATGTAAACAAGAGGAGCAGCGTTTTTAAAAAACGGGGACAGAGGACCAAAGATTTTTTCTTTTTTTGCTTTGAGAAAACAAGAGACATGAGCTCATTTCTCTGGTGTCGCATCCAGATGGACTTCATAATTACATGTTGAAGGACTCCTACGAGTAAAACTGGAGTCTGCCAATGATTTTCTCGATTAATCATTCGGTCTAAGAAACGGTGGAACAATTTGCCAGAGATAAATGTCTTATTTTTTAAACCTAAACTCTCATAGTAGAATCTACACAGAGCAGCTCGAGCTAGCAGAAAGTCAGACACAGAAACGGCATAGAGAATCTGGTCGATTTTCAAAATAAAACACCCTAAGCAAACTTCTTATCGTAAATACAATTTAACCACGTAACAGACAAAGGACCAGATCTGTTAACAATGCTTAATTTCAACTCGTTTCATTATGCTAAAGAATAAAAGTAATTTATTTCTGTTTTTTTGTTTTTTTGTCATTTTAAACAAATATTATTCCTCATTTGGTGAATGAATGACTTTGTTAGGTAGATTTAGTCTCAGGTATCGATCTGTTTCATGTTGTGTGATAATCCAAATATTCACGTTGATTTTGAGTGTCACGATGAATCCTGCAGCAACATGCCAACACCTACAGCTGGGATTACCTACTATAAACCATCACACACACACACACAAGCACTACTACAGCTGCATCATTAATACCTGCGGTGTGTGTATTTTGCAAGAGAGGTTTTAATTTCCTGACTAAGTATTTGGACTGAGACACTCACAGTGACTTGGAGCTCAGCGGCAACAGTCGAGGCCGGCTGCCGACTCGGAAAAGTCAGTGGCAGTTCAGATTGTCTTTATCAAGCAAAAATCACTAAATATTTGTTGGTTTAAGCTTCATAATGTGATAAGCGCCTGTTTTCTTTTCTCTGTTTATACTACATTCTGCGTTTGTCAATCCATGTGCTCCACACATTTATGGACAAACTGTCATTGCCGTGCAGATGTAACAGCTAGGTCTTAGTCAGACTAAATGACTAAGATGGTCAAAAAAAACTCTCAAATTTTAACCTCAAATTTTATTAGAATCAGGACGGATTACTGCTAGATCAGTTGTTGCTCAGTTTAAAGGGATTTGGGGTTTCCTGAACGATCGACTTAGCTTGTCAGAAATTTTGTTCGCCTGTCTTGAGCAGTTTCATGGTCCGATTTCCCGACATGGCTGCTGTCAAAAGATCCTTTATAAACTGCACAGAGCTGATTTAATATTACTGCTGTGACAGGAGCTACTTTCTTAGACCAAACACTTAGCAGTCTTGAAGCGACTTGCACCTTAAGCCAGACAGTTAGAAGCTACTTTTAACCACAGGATGTTTTTTGAATGATCCCCCTCGGAGGCTGCCAGCGGTTTTGGCTGAAACTGCTCAACTAAATCAACCAGAAAGAAAGGAAGATACAGATGTTGGCAACTCTGGGACACCAAAGTTCACTCTTGAGGCCTCTGGAGATGTAGAGGGCTCACGAACAAAATACTAAGGAAGAAGGAGACTAACCGAAACAACCATCCACAGATACCTAAACTATAGGCAAAGGCTGAGACTAGCCACTCTCTCTTTTATATGATTGCATGCTGGATATTTTTAGGTTTTGTCAGATGAAACAAGTTGAACTTTAGGAAAATAAAATGGCCTGTTGCCATGGGTGGAAGCCAGTTACAGTAGCTGGGAACACTTCAATGTGTTTTTAGCACTTTTTTGTGCTTTTGTCTACACCAATTTCAGCTGTTCTGTGTGCAAACATGGAACTATGAAGATTAGTGATTTGCCTTTTTTCTGTGATACTTCATGATGCATCAGGTTACCCATTTAAAAAAAAGCCAAGGCTCTCTTGTTTACACTTGAGAACAGCTGTTAGCACTAGCCTACTCTGTGGAAAGACAAAAGATTCATGCTGAAGTGAGGAGAAGGAGCCATGAGTACCGTCGGCGATCATATGTAAGATCTCTCCCCAATAAGATGGAGGAACTAACCAGGCTACAGAGGGAGTATGGAGAGTGTAGCATCACAGAGAGATGGCTGAATTAGACTCGCTAATAAATAAAGTTCTTATTTTTCTTCATCAACAAATCCCTGTTCCAGACTGTTACGAATTATAACACCCAGTCTTATTCAAAGATTTTTGCAACCTTGTGGTTTTCCAATAAGCTCAGCCGCAGTCAGACTAATATAAACCAATGACACTGCAGCTGAAAAATGCCAGCACAAATTCAACGTCATCGCTCAAGCTAACGAGACACTGTGAAAACATTTAATCATGTATGTGACTGAAAATGCTCTCAAAGTAAAAAAAAGAAAAGTGAAAACAGATTAAGTTCAAAGTCAAACTACTCAGTTGAAGCGTGAGTATTGCCGACTGCCGTGTTGTGAAACTGGGCAGTGTCAAAACGCCTCTGTGGCGATTTCACAAGACGGCTTCCTTTCCGTTTAATGAGATAAAAACAGAATCTTTTTGCCATCTTCTTTCACACCTTTCTGCTCAGAGGGACAGTTAATTTTCTCTTCTCTCTTTTTTGTTTCTTGGCGTCTGATCACAGCCGGAGAGTCTTCTGAGGCACACTAACGCAAAAATATGACAAAAAAAAAAAGAGTTGGTGACGCAGGCTTGGCCCAATAGGCCTCTTTTTTTTTACTTTAAACCATCTTGCCTTCCCTTGTGGCACATATCCCTATCAATTACACAACTTTGATTTCAGAGATTCAAAATATTCCCAGAAACGACCGCGGAGACAGCTGGAAAAGATGGAGGCGGGAGGGGGGGATTTAGGGCGATCTGCTTCAACAGGCTTCTTTTTTTTTCCATGCTTCGGCTTCAAGTGTCTCTGAAGAAAAGACAAGAAAAAGATGAAAAACACTTGATATAAACTGCTGATTAAATTAGCGTAGCTCATCGTCGCTGTAATCTGTGTTGTCTGCCTGGCAGCAGATCAGATTTCAAAAAGTCAGGGCACTGGAAAATGTGCTGTTATTAACATATATTAAGTCTGCGCTGTGATGAAAACCTAATTAGACCACCACGATGAAACAGCAATGCAGGAGATGTGAGACGATGAATTTCTGTCAGTTTAACTTGTTTCTGCTGTGTACATTACCACACATAGTTTGGGTTAAAACAGCACAGACGCAGCACTGGGTCACCATCAGATCCAAAACAAGTGACTGTTTTTAGCAGTGTGGGTGTTATTATTTTTAAAAAAGTGAAGTCGGTGTGCCAGGTCAATCACCTGTTACAAAGGCTCAGTCCTTGCCACCGCATTCCCACCTGTTGCTCTTTGCTTTGCCGACTGGAAATGACTCATAAATGTCCAAAAGCTGATTAAAAAAACTTAAAAGATGTCGACAAAAGTTAACCGTGTGCAATGCATGTTCTGTCAAACTGTTGGACATTAAAAAGCTACAGGTGGGAATCGAACCCTGGGCCCTGACTTTCCTGTCATTATTCAAATAAAACTCAAAAGCCCCAAAATATCTTTAAAAAGTCAAGTTGAAATTTACTCCTTTATGTCAAAAGGTGATTTAAAAAGATGTAGACAAAAGGAAACCGCAAGGAATACAAAGAAAACAAACCGTTGTACTTATAATAAGAAGAACTCTTATACTTAAGATATTTTATTTTGTTAAAACAGTCAATCAAGTTCTTGATTCAATGTGTTAGAAAGACTCACAAATCTTTTAAAAAAGGGCTCAACTAGTGAGAAATATTGAATTATATTAGTCCCTGCAGCACCGGAAGATTGAAAATGACTCATTTATGTCATGTTCTGTCAAACTGTTGCACACTAAATTTAAATATTCCTATACTGAGGATATATTTTGTTGAACAGACACTCAAGTTCTTGATTTAATGTCTTAGAAATAACTCACAAATCTTCTGTCGGCTCATAAAAGATACTCAATTATATTAGTTTTGTTTCATTTATCTGTGCTCAAGCCCCTGCAGCACCAAGCAAGACTGAGGATGACTCATAAACGTCAAAAAGAAATCGAGCGAGGTGCAGATAACAGGTAAGAAACATGAATTACTAGTTATTATCATTGTCAGTTTTTCTAAGCCACTTAAATCTATAATTACAAATAAACTGTAGACTGAAAGTCAAGTTGCTGCAGCACCAAACGAGACGACCGTGCCGGAAAACTCAGGTTCCTGCAGACAAAAGTTGACAATGAGAACAAATTTGATCGCTTTTCTTTGGTTTATCTGTGTTTTTCTCATCTATAATAGAAGATAAGCTGTTACTAATATCATGTGGTGCTGAACAATAGATCGAGTTCCTGCTGCACCAAACCGTCTTTTTGCAGTTTGGCAGCATCTCGTTTCCTTAATGATCCACGCATACTTGCCTCGCTGCCTATGTAAACTCTCATTCATAAGGAGATGGGCGGGGCCCAGAGGCTGCCAGTAATTTTCCACCATAAAGATCTAACCAAACTCACTTCCCTGTCATTAAAACGACAGCGCTGCTGCAGCTCCAGACGTGCAAGGGGAGTCCCAGACCTCAAGAGCAGCGCCAGCACACTCCCAACGTCAATATGACTCGTTTATTAATCCCGTTTGTTCGATACGAGCTCCAGATTGATACCTGTTATTTATGCATTAAAGACGTGACATATGAAATCTCTCAAGGCTGTGATGCTCAGGTGGATGCAGTGAGATTATGTGTTGAGGTTACGAGGTTAAAAGATTAAATACTGCAGATGAGCAGCCGCTGGTTTCTACACATGCTGTGGTGGGATTTACTGCTGTGAAGAGTCTTCAACCAAAACACAAAGCGGAAAAACAGGTGGTGACCTCCGACAACCGCCGATTTCCTCCACGCCGTGGTGAAGATTCAACACATAGCAGAACATATTCTTTCTTAATAGTGATAAAGAACATGTAAAAGTTAAATCTTTATTTATTATTATTAATAAACAATGCCAATTCTCTCACTAAACCTCAGAAAATTAAGTTAATCCACAAAACTAAATCTCATTTTGCACTATGTTCAAATGTGGTGATATATTTTGGAGTTTCTGCCTTCCTGCGCGGTGATTCATGACTTTATTGGCTTGTGAAGTAATCTCTACCTAAAACCTCGAGTGATTTTGAAGCGAGATGTCCACTGGACGCAGCTGTGTCTCATTAAAAGCAGTAGATCCACCAAGTATCTGCCACAGCATCGATCATAAATGAGCTGCAGGCGTGTCCAACAATGTTGCTAAAACAACTCAAAACAATGCTGGAAGTGTGTCAGCTGAAGAACACAATGAAAGGAAATAGACAGTAATAGATATAGCAGAAATATTCCCTCTTTTTTATTTCATTTTTCATCTTGGGACCCTTTCATGTGTTTAAAATGTCATGTCAAAGCCAACAGACACTCATCCTTTTAATTATTTTCACATATTTTGAGGACTAGAAATGTTGAAATGACTTCAGTCTATAATGCTCATGTGCAGCTTCAGCCTTTGTCTGCCTTAACTTCACTTTAACCTGCATTTTTATGCTGTTTATCTGCAAGGTTCTGAATTTAATCTGTGAAAACATGTGTAGAAATGAACCTGTTAATTAAACTGCTTCTGGTTTTGATGTAAAAGCCATAAAAAATGATGTATGGCAGAATGCTGTACAAAATAACATGATGTAAAACATAACATTGTTTAAATGGCTTCAAGATGGCGCGCTGAAATGAAAGAAATACATCAATATTGCTTGAAAAGGCTGAGACTGTGTCTGAGACAGTGATTTGTGGTACCGTTTTTATCCCGTGAGATCATAGACTGTTATTTTTAATTAAAAACGTCCTCAGAGGTAGTATGACATCAGCAACACAACTAACATATGTACCGGCTATAAAAGATAATCCAAAGCTAGAAGATAAAACCAGTAGAAGCTAATGAAGATTGATAAGAAGCTGCCATTATGTGAATCATCGCTGGACGACGTCTTTGACCAATCAAACCGTTTGGCAGGAGCTCCTCGTTATATAAGGGATATCCATCAACGGCTCGCCGATTATCTAATGAGAGGAGATGCTAACTTTGACCGACAGATTTGGGTCGATAAAAGGGAAGTGAAGTCAGGAAGCAGCTTGTTCCTCTGAGGAAAATGAGATCATGACAGCTCGGTAACTGTATCCTGACTCTGGAAATGTCTGAGCTGCAACACTCTTTTAAAAAGGGGTTCTGGGGAGTAAAAACACGGCTTTAGCTTTGAACTACAGGAGCCAGAATGTTTTTTGTTCATGCACAGTGGCATCAAAAACGAGCCTTTAAATTGAGGATGAAACCTCCAAATACTCAGAAGACTTCTCAGCAATGATGACTCAACTAACATTAACATGTGGTCAGGGTGGAAAAAGTACCCAGAGAGTGGACTTTATCGTGACCTTAAATCATATTTTCCCTTACTCGAGATAACCCACAATATGTGACCGAATATTCAAGGCCCCTTAGTCGCGGTCTTGATACTTAATTAATCATAAATTCCAGCTATTTGATTATGTTTGTGTTTTAGTCATTAGGTTGAATAAAACAAGCTAAAAAAACACGTCTTTTAACGGCTATTTTCACTACTTTGTTGACATGAAATGAGGCAAAAAGTTAATTGCTTAATCAAGAAAATAATCTCCCTGAAAGTAGTTCTTGACTGAGTTGTTTTGTCTTTTCCAGTTTTCTTGCTGCTAATAAGGCTACAGACTTTAAGGGTAATTAATTAGAAGAGTGAAAACAACTACACTAACTTAACGATACACAGACGGATGACAAATTGAAGGAAAAAAAAAACTGAATAAATTAAGTGGGAGGAACATAACGGATGCAGATGCTTCCTGCATGGTACAATTAAGCAATTAGCATCCAGTCATGCTCGGCGGCGTGGATAAAAACACTGAGCCGGTCCAGTCGATTCTGATTTTGTGTCAAAGAGGAGAGTTTGGGGCTTGGACTGCAGGAGCTTTAGTCACAAAGACTGACTCATGATTCAGAAGAACAGTGACTAAACAAACTCTTTGTAAATATGGTCAGGTTTTGTGGTCGACAGCCCACATTTAATGGACTATGACACTTGTGAATTAGTAATATGTAAGAAAAATTATGACTAAGCTGTGATGAACTTTGCAGTCACCACATCTCAACCCAATCGAAGATGCTGGACCCACGTGTGCTCTTTTGGTGGCCTCAGACCGTACTGAGACACTTTTTATTGTTTGTCTTTTAATTTGTCACTTGTCTGTCTGTTAGAGCTCCGTTGCAGAGATTTCGGAACTCAGACGAAACTTCAAACTTATCTGGCAAACGTCCGAAAGATTTCCAAATAAACGGACTTTACATCATTTCACACACTTCCTGATTCCTGCACAGTTACTGTAGCTACAACAGCCGAACCAAGAGGGCCATTTACTTCCAGTGTTTGAAAATATTTATGTGAGTTTATTTGTGTCTAAGTTCATTTATTTGCCGTAGGCGGCTCACATGGCTTCAGTCATGTTTCCCTAAAAACACTGCAAAGTTGACATGATCCATCCATAGTCCAAATACTGGAATTTCCCTTTTGAAATAACTTTGAACTAACTACGAATTGACTGATCACACATCCCCACCTATTTTTTTTCTGATTCGAGCCGTTTGGATCGACTTTTATACCTCATAACTTAAGAGTTGCTTCAGGCATTTAAAAGAAACAGCTCCTAAGGAGTGTCTTTTTTTTCCCCCGGATGTCAAAGATGTGCTGCTCAGATTATTTACCACAGAATAAACGAACGATATGAATGATTCATCTCAGCTTGTGGTCAAATTAGTCACAGATTCTGACGCTAGGTAACAGTTGCTTGACTACCTAAATATGCAGTCTGATAAAGTGCATCTGCTTATTTTCCAAGAATGTAATGATTTCTGAGAACACTGGTGGAGTTTTTTACTCGTCAAATACATTTTACAGAACATTTAAAGTTCCCACACTACATAAGTAGCCCAAAGCATCCTTCAGCTCAGCTCCGATGACTGCTGAAGCATTTCTCTTTCTTCTCTGCTGTGTCAGACTGCAGCAGCATATACAATAAAAGCAATAACAGACCGTCTACTAACCCGGTGCTACATGTATGAGGGATGAGCTCTCGTTTGCAACAGCTGGGGCGAGAGTCTGCTGGTTTTCACTCCCAGCGAGTCATCACAACCAGAGGCTCGTTTTATTAATTAGCTGCTGCTCTCTGGATGAAGCCGTGGTTGAGATTAAAATCAGCTGCTGTCGTGTTCGAATGGAGAGATATCCAGCAGGCTCTTGGCTTTAAGACGCCAAGCTGATTTCAAATGATCAGTGTTTTTTTTTAAATATTTTGTTTTCTAACAGCATTCTGGAAACTTTTATTGATCTCTGCTCTCTGTTGTGATTGAATTTGGCCTCTGTCTTTTGTGTTCCTGCAGCAGACAGTGACATAAAAACCATATGGTTGGAGCACATCATGTCCTGTCCTTTTTTTTAAAGATAACAATGTCTGTCTTTTTAGCTAATCCTAGCCCCGTTTAGCCACGTTTGCCCCGGCTGTGGCTAGATCAGAGGTTAGCAGACACCTTTCTCTCCGCCACAACTTTGCCCCAGGCGCTTCCTCCCGCCCTGACTTCCTCTGACAAACATTACTTCCTGTAAGACACAGAGGAGAGATTAGTCAACGTGTTTTACAGGTTTCCCCCCATTTAACTGAGAAGCACATGGAGCTGTGCGTTGTGTTTCTGAACTTATCTGCTGCTTTTCATTAAACTCTGGGCTGTCTTTTTTATTTTTTGCTTTGTTTTTTTAAACTATGCACCTATAAATTTGATTTTCATTTCTCCTGCTGTTTTATTTTCTTGACTTTTCTCAATTTTTCTTTGTAAGTCTGCCATTTGATGTCATTTATTTTTAATCTTTTTGGTCTCAGTGTCTCATGCGCAGCGCTATTAAATACCATGTGTACAAACTGTGCTAGAAAACTTTGGTTTTGTTATCTTACAGAGGACTTGGTGAAAAGTGCTCTGTGGTTTGGGGTTTGTTACTTTCACTGAAAACTGAAAACTATCTCTGCCACATGTGTAAACCGATTTATGGCTGTTATTAAGACGGCATATCTGAATCAAAGGGCTTGGCTTGATTGAATTTGTGAGTCTGAAGAGAAATGATCTAACTTTTTTTTAAGGTTCATAAAGCTTCGGCACCTCATTTAGGAGCAAAATGTCTGACTTAAATGTGTACATCTGGTGTCACACGACAAACCATGACCTATAGAGCTCAGGGAGTACACTTGTTTTCATTCACTAATTAGTTCCTCCTGTCTGGCTGAAGGTGTGTTGATAATTGACTGACAGCTGCTGTGTTGTGACACTGACACATGAACAAAAGACAGTTTCCTTTCAGGCACAGCGTGTTTTTCATCGCTGTCTCGTGTGTTTGCCCGAGGTCCGTGAGGACAGCTGAGCAAGATGGAGATGCAAATCGGCAATTTGCATAGTGGAGATAAAATTCTTGATAAGGTAGAAGCATTTCATCCTGAGCCGAATGACAGAAATGTGACAACAAACTAGAACAGCCAGATTTTACTACTATGACTCTAACATAAACTCTTAATCCCAACAAAGTGAACTTGTCAGGTGTTGGACACGAAAAACACACTGTGTTTGGAGCTGTGATTTCTGACTAAGTGTTTAGTCACGGACGGCGAGTGGACAGATGAAAGAGAGTGACTCTGTTTGATTGTTTGCCAGCTTTATGATTGTTGTCTGCATGAGGAATAGAGCTCAGCGCAGAAACAACATCACGGCACGGAAACAAAGGATGCCTACCAGTAACAGATAGGAGAGTAGGAGCCTGTAATGAAAAGAGTCGGACATGTGGCATTGATTAGCGATGCCTGGCGCTTTGCCACAGAGATCTGGACTGTGAAGGGACACAGAGATGTTTCCTAAAATACAGTCGTAGCCACTGTGTACATTTGTTCATCATCGATATACTACAAAACAAGATGTATCCAGGCTGACATCAGATAATTCTTCAAAGTTTGTTATTGTTGGAAAGAGAGCTGCACCTAACAGTAGAGACAGTGGAATGCTCGCTTTAAATATATAAATATGTGAGTCTGTTAGAGGTCTCCTCAGGTCCTGGTTACTGACACTTGACCCCAACTGCTCGCTAACTGATCTTGTGTTGGTTTGTAATTATTCTTGGATCCCTTAAGATGTTTTTCCAACTGCGCTCGGGATTGGCAAATTTCCCCGTGGGCTCATTTTGAATCTGGTCCTGGTTAATTCTAGTGGGACACACTGCAAGAAAAATTAATAATCAGTTATTTTAGTCACAGATTCATTTTAAGTTTCATTTGGTTGTAAAGTGAGGTTACATTTTGACTGCTTCTCAGACAAAATGTAAACAATTTAAACAGCACTATTTGTGACATACGCTGAAGTAAACAGCAGATTAAGCTTCATGAATAAATAAAGAGGGAGAATTTCGTTAATAACAGTGGATTAAAAATAACTCCCAGAGACAAAGAGAAGCAGGTAAAGACCAACAGGTCTGAGTAAAAACACAAAATATGAAGTTATCTAAAAGCAGTGGTAGGTACGACTCAGTGCCAGCATGTTTCTGCTGATTTCAACACACACACACACACACACACACACACACACACACACACACACACACACACACACACATTACAGACTCTCTCACACAAGCACACACACACACACACACACCCTCTGGTCTTCCCCAGATGCCTGGGCAGGTTTCTACACGACTGCTTGTCTGCCGTGTTTTGACTGCGATCCTCCATGCAGAGGGTCTGCAGGTCCGATGTTATCATGCTGGACACACTGGAGACATTCCAGGACTTATTCCAGGACCTTTCCAGGACTTATTCCAGGACTCCACAACAAAACTCCCGCATTTCTCTTAACTACACCCCCTCCACAAATCATTGATAACAAACCCCAACACAACTCGTATGTCAGATGTCACATTGTGAATTGTCTCCTCATCCTCTCGTCTTTAAGACGTTTTCTCTGTCCTGTTCTCGCCTATATGTTCTGTGTGTTGAAAGAGACCAGTTTGTTTCAGTGTTTTTAAATGTCTCTCTGTTGGATTTTGTCTGCCCTGCCAATAAAAATATTAATGTTTAGACTCCGATGACACAAACCAGTTCTCTCTCTTTCTCTCTTTTCATAATCCTCTTCCTCTTCATTAAAACATGGATACGCCTGATGAAGGAAAAAAAACAGAGCTATGAAAACAAACGTGGCTGCAGTACCAATCTTCTCACACGACTGGGGGGATGTTGATGTTTGAGAAAACTTCGTAGCTGGGTCAACATGGATCAAACAAAACCACAAAATCACTGATTCATCTTTAATCATTTTTACAAATAATCAATTAATTTTGAATATTTTTTATGTCGTAAAATAAACAAAACTGTTTATTTTAAAAAGACTTTGCAGAATCTACTCCCATCTACCAGCAGAGGGAATTACTTATCTGACCTCTGATCTGATTGCAATGCATCTCTAAAAGTCCCTAATATTCCAGGACTTGCATAGCCAGCCTGAATCATGTGATGTGAGACCAAAAAAAACTCCCTGACCAACAGCTCAGCCTCGATTTAGCTCCACAGCAGCTCTTCAGTTAGCCTTGTTTTGCCTCAGGACACAGGCAGGTCCCACCAAACGCAGCTAACTCAGGCATCTGTTTCCTGACAGCGGTTACCGGGGCCCGGGAGTCCTGCCAAACAGTGAATCTGCAGCAGGACTTACTTTGTGTTTTGGGGGGCTGATTCATGTCATTGTACAATGTCGCTGTGTGACAACCACAAGAGTGAATGCCAACACCGGTTTGTGTCTGTCGACACCTTCTATCAGCCTGTCAGTCAAACAGCAGGAAAATAAAGCAAAACCACAGACACTCCCATGATTTCTGGTACCATTTAGTCGACATAACTCTGCCTCATTTTTGTGTCAGAGGTTGTTTTAAAATTTAACTCTATTTTTAATTTACAATTTCAGGTAGATGGAGCTGGAGCTCACATGTTTAAAATTTCCAAAGTTAAACTTGAAAATGACTTCTTGACCTTTTAAGCTGCAGTTGACAAAACAATGTCCACTGAAAGTCCAGTGACAAGCTAAATATTGTAGTCCACAGTTCCCTTTAACAGCACAGTGACGCCTTGACCTTTGCACCCTCGGACATTAGACAGATCACTTAGGTCAAGCTCGAGTTCATGGGGGGCCACAGGGTTCAAACAGAGGAAGCTCAACAACCTCTAGAAGCTTTAATCTGCTGGGAGCACTGGCTGAGGCTTGAAACCGAAAACACTGGAAACACATCTGGAAAACGCATGGAGGAGGAGCAGAGGGAAAGAAGTGTGTGTTGAGAGAGCAAGAAAATACTGAATGTGTAACAAAGAAAGGGAAAAAAAGGCAGTGTGTATACATGCATGTATGTCAGTGTGTGTGTGTGTGTGTGTGTGTGTGTTTCCTGAGGCCCAGCAGAGGAGGGAAGTTCAGCCGAGCTATTATAAGACCACAAATTACGGCTCTCCACAGCCAGAAATCTCCTCTGCTGGGGCCTCATCAACAGCACAATGAAGACTTCCATCCAAAAACCAAACGCATCCACTCTGGAAAAATGTCGCAACCTCAAATTCATCGCCCCAGATTTCGAGAAACACTGAAGAGCTTCATCAGAAACAACTATTTTGTGGGCAAATATTTCATCGATGAACAAACAAAAAAAACATGGATGCCAAGCGGACTTCTTTGTCTCAAAATCAACCTCTTAACATAAAGCATGTTTGATCTGCAAGTGCAGCCAGTGCGGTGGCTGTTCTTCTCATTTCTTGTGAAATACGTCATCCTGTGCACTTTCATGCCTGTCATTCCCCCCCCCCGCCTCTCAGGTGTACTAAAGCTTTTCTTTATCTATTGTCAGCCGAGTAAACATCTCCTCCCATGCAAATGATACAGCCGAAACAATAAAAAAACTTGAGAAAGAAAGAAAGCAGTATTGTCTTCAGTGACACTTCAAATTACAGATTGAAACCGACCGTGAGATGCTTTTATTTTCAAACCATTTTTGATTAATTACATTGTTTTTTCACTTGTTTTCTACACTTGCTATTGAGCAACGTACTTAAATTTTTGATGTGAAGTGATCAAAAATGAAATATGAATTAAACAGTTTATTATTTAGGCATGGATGAGTGTTGTCTTCTAAGGGGTTTTGTGTCTTGTGGTTGTTTTGCATCTCTTTGTTGACCATTTATGTCTATCATTTTATGTCTCTCTGTAGCTGTTTCGTGTCTCTTTGTAGTCATTTTGTGCCTTTGAATGGTGAAACAGTAATCCATCCATGGGTAAATGACGTATTTATACATATATGACCAATAAAACAAAAAGATTGCATTATTTCTAATTTCTGTAACTTTTTTAGTCGAATGGAGCAGATGAAAAGCAGAAGAAAGAAGAGACACAAAGACAGACAGAGACACTGAAGATGAAAACAGAGCTGTGTCTGAAGATGAGGGAGGTCTGGCTCAGAAAATGTTCATAATGTTGAACAATGCTGGTGTTGTGAGTGTCGGCCATGGGATCGAACCCCCGGGCATTTCCCATCAGTCCGTCTGCCCCGTCCTGCGGCTCAGCCCAGGGGGAGAGACGGGGACGAGAGGACGGACAGAGAGCGTTCTTTTCTCAGCCACATCCTGCTGGAGCAACGTATCAGCCTGGCCTTCCCATGAGCCTTTACACTCCTGGGTCGTCTTTGTTCGCTGAGAGGCATGCTGGGAAATTCGCCATCAGACAGACTCTGACTGGCGTGTTTGGTAACGCCGCAGTCACAATGAGAGATTCACCAAGGCCACAGACACTCTGTCTGTTTTTGAAACTGTGAACGTCTTTATGTCGAGTTCAGCAGACAAATGGACTCGCTCCTCTGCTGGTCTGATGACCAAAATGTCCCATAATGCCACACAAAGTAGAGAGAAAATGGAGGAGTAATAATAAAATATAAAGAAATAAATCTTGGAAACATATATTTTTAAAGTTATACAGCAACTAAGGTATCAAAATACGGTATTCGTTCACATTAACACATTATTGTGCTAAAAAAAAAAACTGTTTTTAATCCCCTTAAACTGAACCTAAATCATTTTATCTAATCCAAAAGATAGTCAGACACTTCCTTGTTTGGTAAGTGAAACATCTCCTCCTTTATTTTTAGCCAACAATAAAGTTGTGGTAGTGTTTTCTTGTCATTTGAACCACTATATAAATTTAAGATTTGTTATTTATGTTGATCTTATCCATGCTTGTAGTCATTTTTATGTCTTTTTGTAAACAGTTTTGGTTGTCAAACAGGGAAATAACCATCAATCAGCACAAAACCCGACCAGAAACAGAAATGTGGCGAGCTATTTGGAGACCTGAACTGTCTTTACTTATGTGGAATTGGAGGATTTACTATTCCTGCATCATGGCTTTGGCTTTCTACAAGACAATATATCAACTGATACGATCTGCTGCTCAATGAACTGTTTCTGTGTTGAATTTTAATCTTTAATCACAGGTGTAAATGTGTTTTAGTGCTACAATCAAGTCATGGATATTGTATCTCAGTACCTTTAAAGTTTGGCAGGTATCCATTCGTCCATTTAGAGGTCCCATTGTACTCTAAAGCTGTCTGGCGATATGTATTTTTATTCACAAGTTTAGTAAGTTGAGTAAGTCACTGTAGATTAAAAAAAAGGTTGGTGTTTACATGACAGAGGAGAAAGCACCAGACTTTCTCAGCCTTGGAGGTCTTGTGGTTCATCCAAATTCCTCATGAAGAATAATCTAATTGAGAGACTCCTGCTGCCATCAGCGTCTGGACGGCACAGAGGCCACACACAGCAGCACAGTGCAGTGTTACTGGCCTGTGGACAGCTAACAGAGGATATGTATGTTCATAACAAATAATACAGAGCTTTCTTTCACAGACACTATCCAGCATATACAGTTTTTAGATCATTGTTGGGCATTTTTAGAACTTAAAGCTATGAATCAACATCTATGTGACAATCTAAATTTTGGGTTTGTCCACATGTTGTACTTCTGCATGGAAAATATGCCTATTTTCCCAGATGCCTAACTTGGAAAAGCTCAGTCTTGGCTCAAAGGCTAAGAATATCAAAGCCGCTTCCTGTTCTCCAACATGATTTAACATAATATGGTCTACTTTGTGGAGAATCATCTATAAAATGTCAACACTTCAGACTTTAGATAACAAAAAATTGTACGCTTTTCGAGTGCAGATTGACTGGGATCCAAGGATATTCAAGGGGCCCTTGAGGTAAGAGGTCCTTGAGCAAAATGAGAGCTAATCTGATCAAATGTTTAGCTCTTTCCTTTCCTTGTAAGTCCCCTGTCAAATGAAAAAGATACATACAGAAACTGTTTATACCAACTGAACTCTTGTTATGAGGGTCCATTTATGAACTCATGGCTAGTATAACCACAACAAACAGAGCTAACATGATTAATTGCTGTCAGTAAAATAATCTGCAACGATTTAAGTAGTTTTATCTCAGTAAAAATGACACAAATTTCATGATTACAACCTCTTAAATGTGAAAATTTACAGCGTCTTTCCATTTTTTATCATTATAAATGGATCTTTTTTTTGTTTTGGACTAGTTGCTCAGACAAAATAAGCTATTTCAGGTTCGATTCACCTTCGATTCTGGGAAATTAAAACTAGTTGTTTTCGCCAACAGTAAAAAAGGCAGGTATAGAAATTGAAAGAACTGTAAAATTGCAGCTTGTATATTCGGGGAAACTGCGTCATCGTTACTGTTTCAAATGTCAGTCAGTCGCCCTGTTTTGTGAATGTTTCCTTGTTAATGCTGCACTACATTCATTCAAAAAGCTGGTCACCTCAAAGCAGAAGTGACAGACAGCAGTTTCAGTCTTTGAGATGTGTGAGACTTTATTGGTCAGATGTAATCCTCTAAGTGCATGCACTAATTTGATGCACCAAATCCATATTTGCAACAACACTGATCTTATTAAACCAGTTGGGAATTGGCTAGATGTACTGTAATATAAGTAAACATGAAATTCAGTGTTTTCAGTATAGGGACAAAGAAGCTACATCAGTGCATCTATTTGATGTTGTTCCTGGGCTGTGGTGGGTCAAAGCAGAGCTTATCCCTCACTCTGACTCTCTGTTTGACTCTCTTACCTTCAGGACACACGCTTTAGGTTGACATAGCATAAAAATCTTGACTCCGGCAGCTGTGTTGTATCAGTATCTGTATTACCTTCTAAAATCACCTTGTAAAACTTAATTTTATAGACTTGCTGTTACATTATGTCTTTTATTTTATCGTTTGCACCATTATTTTTACCCTGTGTCATCGTCCTTTCATCTCCAGGTGCCCTCTCCACTTTCAGATAATTTCCTGACTTTGATGTCGACTTTTATTTGACTGTCTGAGCGTCCATATAAACTTAATGTTTTAAAAACTGCTTGTGCAAATAAGGTTTATTATCACAATCAGAGAGAGAAATAATGTTTGATTACAATCATTATCTAATCTTCAAACCTGAGGTCTATCACAAGGCTGACACATACTGACAAACACCTTTGAGTAATTCATCTCTAATTGTCTCATCACAAAACTCTCTCGAAATGATCTCACAAGCAATAACGAACACATCATTTCCTGGCGACAGAGGCAGAAACTATAAAAGATAATCAAGAATGATATAAAAGGTAGGCGGATATTCAGGAACAACTGGTTTCAGTGAAGCAGACTGGGCCCACATTGCTCTCTGGATTCATCTCAAGGTGGACGAACAAACTTGTCATTACATAATGAAAAAGTAAAACCAGTAATGAGGACTCAAAGGTGGATAATCGCATGCACCACAATGTGCTTCAAATGGGGCTTGCATTAAAAGTCAACCTTTGAAGCAGCAGAGAAGAAATAAAACTCTGCAGCGTTGGTGTGTGTTGGAGAGTTTCATGAATGCATAAAGCCTCGAGTTGTCCCGGTGCAGGCCTGCCGTGCGAACAGGCCTCCCTGCTGTAACAACAAACTGGACTCCTGCAGCGTTTGTTTGGAGGTGGGGGCGGAGAGGTTGGAGGAGCTGTGAACTTCAGACGTAGGAGCCATTGAGGAAAAGGCTGAGCGGTTGAAGGAAAAGGGGCCCCGGGGTGCTGCAGGGGCCGCCACAGGAAATGGGTGGGGCTCGGTGGGAGGGAGAGTGATGGATCAGAGGCCAAGAAATGGGTGGTGGTAGTGGTGGAAGAAGTGTATGTATGTGTGTTCTCGATAGCTATTTAATTGTTTGACTGTGTATTTATGTAGCTGTGAAATGAAGAAAATAAGTCAGATAATGATTAATGTGTGTATTTCTGGGCACTGCAACTTCAGTTTCTCAGGGATTCAGACGGGCCTCGTGCTGTGCTGCCGACCGTTTCCCCTCCGTTTGAAAAACAACAAGCTTTATCAGAAGCAGGATTAAGAAAGAGGATGTCAGCTTTCTGTGCTAGAGACAGCAAAACAAGCGTGGATGAGACGAGTGAAGCTGTGCATGTCACTGCAGCTTCAGAAACCTGCAAGGCTTCGATCTTTGTGTTCAGTTTAATCTGGGGGCCAGAAGTTTGAGTTACTAGGACTTATGCTATTTATTTATTTCACATATTTTGTGTGTAAAATATATTAAACTAACTAACAGTAACAGGAGTAAATTTTTAAGTTGAAAAAATAAGTTAAATATTGTCACATGTGGTGTTGCTACCATGACTGATAAAGAGTAATGTGCAATTCCTAACAATAAACATAGCACTTTATTCTGTAAATAGTTTTCTAATAAATAAATCAGTTGGAGTTTTCTAAGTACTTGCTATAGTGCAAGGCTGCAACTTATTTTCTTTATCGATTAGAGATTATGACATCTTCAAATGTCTAAAAAGACAGCCCAAACCCTTAATCAACAATAAACTGTGATTATAATTTGGTTATCCGGTGTAAAAATTCTCTCCCCTGTGCTCTCCTTTCAAAATAAAAGTGTTTAGTGAAGCCACTAGAACCCACAACCTCAGCCCTCAGCACTGACAGCGCAGTTTGAAAGTAACCAGACTCCCGTCGCTGCCTCCAAACGCATTTGTTCAGCCGACACTAAGTGACCGGCGCTGCCAAATAATTGATGACTCCAAAGCAACAAGCACCGCTGTCTATTTTCTTTGGCAACAGGTTGAGGCTGCTGGAAAAAGAAGACTGAAAGTCTCCAGAGTTCTGATGAGAACACTTTCTACAGATACGAGGCAATACCGTAAGTAATATTTTAACTGTCTCACTGAACAAATAGACCATACCATGTCTGCAGGGGGTTGAAAGGCTTGTTATTATGCCAATGACTCATTGATTACTCGCCAGCAGCTGAGATTTCTGGCTCACTTGACAGCCTGAACTCTTGTGTCAGAACAAAAACTCTCATTGATTCCAGCAACGAAGGCCTATTTCTTAAACCAATAAAGTGAACACCATAACAGTTTTATTATTCAAGTGTTCAAAGGCGGTGATATATCACCTCTTTACTTGACAAGTTTTGTTGGCTCTTCGCTCTGAATACCTTGTTTACTGCTTTATGTTAGGAGAATTTATTGTTTGTGTCAATTACAGCTGAAGGCGAGTTGTGTAAAAACAATGAGATGCTCAGATTTTATGAACTAATATAGCAGTGAATAAAGATCAGACGCAAACTTGGATGCACGAATTTGAAACATGCTTGGTAACTAGTCTTCTACCTCCTCCTAGTATCACTCACAAGCCTTCAAATGCTTTTTTTGTTAGGCTAGCAGTTAACAGCGGACAGCTGAAGACAGACAGAAAGGCGGTGGGAGAGAGAGGGAGCGACACACTGCGAGTCGGACTCACTGCAGGAAGGATTCAGCCTTAATAGGCACATTTTTCTCATGCAGCTTGTGCACTGTGAGCTGCCGTAACAAGTGAATTTCCCTGTGGGATCAATAAAAACTATCTCATCTTAGCTTACTTAAATAAACTACATTCAGAAATATAGCGTCAAATACCAAAATTGATGTTGCACTTCACACTTCCTTTTGAAGAAGAGGTCAGGCTCAAAATATACAGCAACCCAGGAGGGCCAAATTTCACAGCCCTGCGCTGATATAGCCTTTCAGCTGGTGACGACCACACACACACCCCCCCATCTCCCTTTACTGTAAATAGGAACCTTGTCTTTCAGACTGTCTGGATCTAATCACTGCTATTTTCAAAAGAGGCAGCAGAACAATATGAGGAAGCTCACTGGATACCCTCGACGAGCTTCAAGTTTCCCTGCGTCATGCTGACAGAAATACGGTACAGTTCAGTGAATATTCTACTCAGATGGAGAGCTTTGTCTTTTAAAGGAGTTTTGCTCTTCCACCGCCATCCTTAGCACTCGGTTTCTTTCTTTTCTGCACCAAAACAGGAGGCTGGAATGCTTCGTAACCATGCAAGCTTTGTCTGAACACTCAAATGAGTCCCAAATGTTACTTGAAAAGCATTTATTCTCCTTGATTCCACATTGTTCTAAGTGAAAACCTGCTTTTATTTTATTCAACAATGCCCCAAAAAGTAGTGTATTTTTGTCTTGTCTTTGGTGCTTTGAGATCCTTCCTTTCTAATTTTTGGTTCCTTCTTCGCTGTTCACAGCACTTCAGATTAAAATGTGCATTAAACTGTTTGAATTTATGTTTAACAGTCTAGACGTTTGCCCTTAAACCATGTTTTACTTCAAGTATCAGCCGCAAACAAACAAAAGAGAAATTGTGGAAAGACTGGTATCTTGCAACTGCAGGATGTTTGTATCTGTGCTGTTTAGAGCACTGAATGGGACTAAACCTGGTTAAAAAAGGCTGAAAATAAACTGTTTTCACTGACCTGCAGTGTAAATGATTGGCTGAATGTATTTTAAAAGGATAACTTTTCCACAGGAAACAGCACCCACAAAACCCCTGCCTACAAATATATTCTCGTTTCATAAAACCCTACATGACTTGATTAAAAGGTGCATAATTAACTAATGAAACTATCCAACAATCGACGTGTACAATTTCAGACAAACCTCTTCCTCAAATGCAAACAAAACCGTTTTTCCGACAGCTGAATCTGCAGCTTTCCTCGACTTTACAGAGCCTCATAGCGAGTTTCTGCTCATTGTTTATCGATCTGGCCACAAGTTGTCTGTTCTGGATTAATCTCACCGTGAGTAAAAAAGCTCTAAAAACTCAGTAGACAAACAGCAGACGCAGTTAAAGAGTAGCTGGGGAGCATACTTTAACACAGTAAGCATCTAAATACACAAGAGGTATTTCCCTCAGGAGTTTGTAGAGACCAAAAACAGCTGAAAGAGAGCGAATACTAGACACAAGCACGACTCCAAATGGAAATAAGCAGCTGATTAGACCTCAAGGTGGAAAAACACCTCATACAACCACGGTTAGAATCAGACCAGCTGTCTCTCTGATATCTGCAACTTTCAGCTGCATGTCTGGATAAATTAACAACCACAAAACTGCCTTAGCTATAGCTATACTCCAAAAAAGAGAAGAAGAGAAGGGATATCGTATCATCTCACACACCCTGTGACAAATATCAAATCTCAAACTTTCCCAGTTTTGACACTCACCGTTGAAGAAGCTCTTCACCTTCAGGTACCCGACGCTGAGGCGGAGCACGGACAGCTTATCCAGCCGAGCCCTGACTTCCTCTGTGAAGGGCAGCAGGCTGGTGAGCTTGTCCAGCTCACCGTTGAGCCGGTCTCTGTGGCGTTTGGAGGGGTTGGACTTGGTGCCATCGGGAGGTGGTGGTTTGGGGCTGCAAGTAGAGAAAGAAGACATTAAAACACAGCAACAAGGTTGGGAGTTATTTTAGGAAATACCGAAAACTCAACCAAACTTTCTCCAAACCTTGACGAGTATTACAGACACGCTCGAGGCTAAATGTGCTCTGTATACTGACATCTGTCAGCTGAGATGAACTGATAAATATTTAAATTACTGATTATTTAAATATTATAAAAGTAATCAAATAGAAACATGCATTTTCTTTTGCAGATTTTCTGGAATGTTTGTTAAACTTTGTGCTACATTTGGATGAAAAGAAAGCATTATTGCGGTTACATGTGTTGGATATTATGTGTGAAAGGTGTTGCTGGGGCTATAATTATATAATTATGTCATTATATAGTCTCTTAACCTTCACTTGTTTTCTCGTGTAATCACATTTAATCAACTTAAATTCATTTCGGTCCGCACAGGCTAAGTTGATTTTCCCCTCGCAGCTGCTCGATGCCGGGGATTAAAAAGGTCTGCTGAGCGGAAAATAACGGACCACCTCGCCTCTCAGGAGGCAGGAGCGACGAGCTACCTGCTCCATCCGCTGTTGCCACGGGAACCAAGCCCTGATGTCACCTGTTTCCAGGAGTTGTTTATCACCCGTGTGTGTGTGTGTGTGTGTGTTTCGACTCTGTTCCTGTCAGCACGCTTCGACACGGAAACAAGGCTTAAAAAAACAGCAGGTCAAAGTCAAGTTAAAAGGTTTACATTTATTTATTTGCAGTATTCTCCTGACTCTTTGGTCTTTTCTTTCTAAAAGTTGCACACTGCTTACTTTAATGGGTTTGGTCTATATACCTCTAAATGTTGCTGTAGAGGCTTTTTTCCATCCTGACAGGAAGAAAAACTTTCCTTATATGATGGTCTACTTAAGATACTTAATTGGGCCACACATTCTCTGGTTCCACCCTCTAAAATGCGAGGATTTGTCATACATTTGGACTCTTGTTCAAACGAAACAAGCAACAGCAAGACAAAATAAGTTATTAAAATAAAAAATAATCACACGTCTCACACATTCAACCGTGTCATTTCACACGCAACGTTTGCAGCATGGTGCAAACTGCTTCAGCAGCTTCAGTCTAACATGTTTATTCATATCTGTCTTAATTTAGCAGCATGTGCTCTTTAAAAAAAGGCCTGCTCACACTGGCTTCAGAAGACTGTTTTGTTGTTTTAACTTGTGTAGAGAGGTAAATAAACCAGGAAGGCTCCGGCTGTTTGGCAGGTCTGTATCTGTAACTGAACTCCAGTGACCGGCGGTAAACCCGGCGGCTTCTCATCTGTAACTCAAACCAGACCTTCGCCGTACAGAGGGGCTTTTCTTTTTTCCCGGTGAAGGTGTGAAGACGTGGAGCACCCTCAAACGTGCCCTGGTGATGCTTCTCGTTTACACAGGGATTGACTTTGGGTCACTGATGATGTTTTTTTTTTACATTCCTGCAGTTTAACTACAGTTTGATATAATCAGCACAGGAGAGAGAGCAACTTTTTTTTCACAACTCAAATTTCAATAAATGCTGCGTAGAGTGTAAATTTAGCCCCGAAAAAACAGTTAGACATGTGGACTCAGCACACTTTTCCACTTTCCTTCAGTCCATGTCCAGAGAAGTCTGCAGTGTGTATGAATTTTCCCTTTCATACCCAATCACGATACTATCACCTGTTACCAATGAGCGTGTTTACCTTTGGGATGTTCCAAACAGGTGTTTTTGAGCATTCGACTACTTTACAGAAAAAGAATAAAGTTCATCATTTTGAAAATATCTTAAATGTCTTGTCTACTGTTATCAAGGTCAAAAAGAATTTGCAAATCATCGCGTTCTGTTTTAAATTTAAGTTTCAGACGGCATCCAAACTTTTTTTGGACCTACGTTGTAGGTCTGAAACAAGAGACAAACAACAGACTTCAGTCAAGTTAAGTTAATCAAAAAGCTGATAACAGAAGTCGTCTTCACTTCTGCTTTCCACTTAAACATTCAAAGTTTCCAGATGGCTACGTGGCTGTCCTTTTTCCTTTACAATACATCTTTGAATCGATATCAACATCTGTGGTTGTTCAGCTCCGCCTATCATCAAGACAGTCAGTGTGAATGCTTTCTCAATTTCGTAGATATTTCTCTTATTTAGACAAACAATGTTTAAAAATGATAAAAACAATAGAAGCAAGAGTTCATTCTTAAAATGGAAATAGTCTAACAAAGCAATCCCATATCAAGGTCCCCTTTGTAGCTTTTTCCTGGAGCTTTCATCCAGTCCTCATCAGTAGCTGGACAAGAAGGGTCATGGATGAAATCAGAACTAAGCCTGCGTGTTTAACAAACTCCAACTCCATGACTGAGCAAACTGCTGATGATGACATCTGAGAGCTCCACCGAAAGCTTGTAAGCAGACACTGATTTGCTTGTCCTGTCCAGTTGCTATTTCCACAGTTTTATGCTGAGATTTATGAGATTTTGACTGTGTTCAGCGTTCAAATTCAGTCTGACTGCCTTGCTCAGCGGCATAGGGAGTCGTTTCAATCTGCTCTTTTACGATTAGCCACCTAGTTGCAAAGAAAGGCAACAGTTTGGATAACTGTGAATCAGTTATTTCTCTCACAAAAATGCCAAAATTTGTTGGTTTCATCCTCTCACCTGTGAAGGTGTAACTGAATATTTATTAGTAACCATGGCTCAGATAAATAAAACAGTTTAAAGACGTCACCTTTGACTGAGAACCAAAACTGAATCAAATTAAACAACATTATAAACGTATAGAGGTCACGCTCTGAAGTCATGCTCAACAACACTAGAGCAGGGCATCTGGTTGTTGTGGGAGTGGAACCTGTGACCTTTCAGTTACAGGTCGGTCTCACACAGAGCAGCGGCATGTCTGCTGGTTCTCAAGTTAAATCAGGTTCAGATGTTCCTGCTGATGACTCCGCAGGGATTTTAGGTCAGGTGAGGCCAATCATGAAGCGAACTCTGTGTGTGCATGTGTGTGTGTGTGTGCACCTGCATAACTACATACTTTCTAGGCACCATGGCATCAGCCCTTTAACCTCCTGATTATTGGTACATTCAAGTGTCAGAATGTAAAGCCTGACGTTGCAGATAATATCGACACTTCAGCAACGAGAAACGTACCTCAACAAGGAGTTCAGACGAGTCTCTGAGCAAGAAAATCAGACCAAACTGGGACCAGGAAACAGATTCATCCATGGACACTGCCGACATGATGGTACAAAAAACTGTTTTGGTCTCTATAGCTAATTTCCCCGTTCATGACAACTATACTACTTACAGAACTCACCTGTTCAAATTATATTAAGGCTTAAAGTTATGCAGAATTAACAGACAGGTGGGTGGCTTGTTTGAGCACCCAGGCTCAACATTAACATTAACAGGCAGAACAACTCATGCCTTTATTTAAGAGTAGTCTGCTATAAAATGTTCGAGATGCAACAACCAGTCCAGTAACAAATACTCAAAAGGAATGTGAGGATGTAATGGCTGTAAAAAAAAAACTTTCATCTGTAAACAAATGATTTCACAAGTGTCCCTAAAAGTAATGACTCATGCTTAAAGTGAAAGAGTAGTCTTCTGTGAAATATGTAAAATTCAGATGAAATGTGATAAAAAATGAGGAGGAAGAACAACTCATTCCCCCGCTGTACTCTAAAATATGATAAATTCGATGAACGATAACAACAAGCCTGGTTAAAAAAAATAAAAACACTAAGGAGGAAGACCAAAGTCTTTACTTGCAAGTGTATGATTTCACACTCCTTCTTTTTCAGCTGTCTAAAGCACAAAGTCTCCACAGGAAAGCTCGTGAGCGGACTGCCTGAACTGTAACTGTAACATGAATGTGTAAAATGTGGACATTGGCACTGACGAAGCCCTCCTTCCCTCCCTCCTGTAAATAAGACATCTGCTTCCAATAATACTCCAGAACACGACATATCTGAAATCGAGGCGAGATGGCTATCGCTGCATTCCTGACGGCACAACTCCCTGCAAGAACAATGAGCAGCCAGTGTTGTTGCTTCTCGCTTTATCTATCTACCAAATCTGTCCTGGAAGGGGCGTGTATATATGAGTGTATATATGACTGTGTGTGTGTGTGTGTGTGTGAGAGTGTGGGGTTTTGATGGAAACACTCCCCTGCGTTCACACAAAGGCACTTTGTCTCCGCCGGGGCAACGACACCTTTGCAGAACAAAAGAAACTAAATACGATGTTGGCGTCTGTTCCCGGCTGGAGTTATGATACAGGAAAAAAAAAGAGCACAAGAAGGAGTATCAGAGATACAGATAAAGCTGCTCTACATGTTTCAGGGACAAAATCATCAGTGCATGTTTACCTGCTAAGCATATTATCAGTTTACAGTTTGAATTGGGAGTTGCTGCAGTTGTATTTATTTATTTTATTCACCTGCTTCATCTTCTACAACATTTGGCAATGTGGATGAAATGTATAGCAGTACAATCTCTGAATCCACCAGCTATCATCTGACTACAGTTTAGCTTTTGAGGGCAGCTGCCATTGTTTCAGGGTTTCCGGTCCGATCAGGCTTAAAACTTCACTCAGCAACTTGACACGCGACAGTGACGATTTAGGTACATTTCTCATAATCTCTTCAAACAGATATCCGCATATGAAAGCAGATATAAGCGAAGTCTTCCTGGGGTTTAAAGTTCACATTTTGGCCAATATGTTATGCTTTTTTTTTTTTTTTTCAGATGTACAGTGCTCCTGAAAGTAATACTCATTAAGTTTTTGGTACCTCAGAGTGAGCCTTTTATATCTACAGACACCACAGGTCCTCTTGCCATGGTCATCGCCGCTAATCACAGTCGTTCTAGACTATGTTTCAAACACCACCAGAACCACTGCGTCCCGTTCAGAAACATCGCAGAAGCGGGTCAAGAATACACGGCTGTTCTATTTCTGTCGGACGCCACGAGCAGCCCGTGTCAATCTGCACAGAGCAGTTCAAGCTGGCCAGAAGTCAAACACAGAATAGAGAATCTGGGAGATTTTCTAAATAAAATGGCTGAAAAGCTTCAATTTCTTCTCCCATATATGAAATAAAAACCCACACCGTAAAACCGTCACTACATAACTGTGTTTTGATGTTTACCGGTGTCATAACGTCTGGGAAGTGAAAGTTGACAGACTGACGTCCATCACATGTCACTCATGAGAGAAACAGTGCATCGACTTTAGCCAACACATCAGCGTGACCTCTGTCCAAAACAAAACAAAAATCACAGCAACCAGCAGTGACATGGCATTTTACAGCGGATGACCATTTTTACCCAGTCGCTCAAAAAGAATCGATCTGCAGTCCGGTGTAGTACATGCATGTTTCATAGTTTACTTTGGTAACACAACAACACTTTGGAAAATGCTGAACTCAACTTCCAAATCCACTCATCACATCTGAATACTTTCTTTTTCTGGGAATGAAGAACATAGTACTATACTTCGTATCTGAACCACTGAGATCCTCCTGTGCTGAGAGGGTTTTCACCACATCTCAGTCACTGTTCTGTGTTCATATGTTGACCCTGTCCTGACTCATTCTGTGTTTAGCTGGGAGGAAAACACTGGGGGAGCCATAGCAGCTAGTAAAGTAAAAACACTCAACTAAACACGGCAGTGGAAGTGTAATACTCGCGATAGAAGGCAGAGCACTCATCCTTTAATTAATTAACATTACGGACGTTAGATAAATATTTAGGCATGGGTTGTTTTGCCCTTTGTTGTGAGAACCCTCCCACAAATGCTGCATTTGGCAGTTGACTTGTTGACTTTGGTTGTTCAGTTAAAGCCATCTGCCATGAGCTATGTTTGTACACATCACCATTGTCAGAACAAGGGGAAGAAATCCAGTTTTTTTTCTTTTTTACTAACTAGAACCTAAGTGGACCAACATCACTATGGGCCTGAATGAGAGGAAATCTCCTCAGATTGGGCTCCAACAGGCGGTGGAAAGGCTGAAACCAGAAAACTAGGGCAACACATTAATGCACATGTAGGTGAAATGCTCAGGTGTCGTCATATCTATCAACCTATATCAAGTTTTTTGGTGATTTGTGAAGCTGAATAATGTATTTCCTTCTTACATGCACATACACACAGATAGACATTACAATAGATTTAAATGTTCTAGTTTTACAACGCAGTGTACACATGAGGATAAACTGCCTCGGGGCAGACTGTTGTAACGCCGCCTCTAGTCTCGTCTGTGGGTTAAACAGACTCTCACACACACACTCACTCTTAACTCACTCCACCAACCCCCCCACCCCACCCCAAAAAAAGATAAACTCTTTGAGAGCAACTTAAAATCTCAAAAAAGCAAAGACAAGAGAACATGGCAGACTTATGTAACCGTTTGCGTGACACTGAACTATGTTAATTTGTGTTGAGGGAGGGAGGAAAGAAACAACCCCCCGAAAAAAAAACACACACAGAGACAGAAGGAAAGACAGGAAAAAAGTATGTTGTGGCAGTCGGAGAAGGAGGAGGAGGAGGAGGTGGAGGAGGAGGAGAAAAAAAACAGAGAGTCTCAGATTACGCCATCCTCCCTCCCTCCCTCCTCCCTCGTGGAAACATTGCGTGAGAGCGCTCTAACTCCACGTCCTGATTATGATTAATGCAGGTAGTACCACACACACACTGAAACCACGGTTCTGGCAGGGTTCTGCCGTGGTCCTCTGCTCGGGCCTGTGGTTCTGTATGGAGCAGTTAACACTCCCGTCTGGCTTGTTAAAGTTAAAAATCACAAACTGGTAAAATCACAGTGAGGAAGACAGTGTGGGTTAGAGCAGCTCTTGTTCTCAAAGGGTGCTTTGCAACACCATGAAGGGTCTTAGAGGGTGGTGCTTTAGGAAACATCTCTCAAAGGTTCTGTACAGTACCATGATGGGTCTATAAAGTCCAAGAGAACATCTCTTCAAAGTTCTTTACACTACTAAAATAGATCTACAATGAATCATTCAAGCTTGTTGTCCTCAAGAAAAAAGTTCCTTGCAGTACCACGAAGGGTCTGGGAGGATGGAGCTTTACAGAACCTCTCTAAAAAGTTCTGTACAGAACCATGACAGGTCTATATGCATGTTGCTCTAGAGAGATGTTCTTCACAGCATCATGAAGGTCAAAGGAGAACCATTTTAACTTGGGGATAAGTGTCAGGGCAGCATGGTGCTTTAGAGAACATCTCTAAAAAGTTCTTTGCAGTACAAAGATGGACCTACGATGAACTATTCAAGCATGTTGCCCTAACAAATGGTTCCTTACAGCACCATGAAACACAATTCTGCATGGAGCTCTCTCAAAGTAACCTTACAGTACCATGATGGATTTATAGTAAATTATTTGGGCATGTTGGCCAAGAGAACTTCTTTAAAATATTCCTCGCAGCATCATGAAGGATGTAAGAAGAACCATTTTAACTTGGGGACAAGGGTCAAGCCAAAAACATTTCAGCACGGTGCTTTAAAGAACATTTATAAAAAGTTCTTTACGATACTATGATGGCTCTACAATAACTAACCAAGCATGCTGCCCAAGAGAACTTCTTCAAATGTTGTTTACAGCACCATGACAAGTATAACTAAACTAGCATGACGCTTTAGAGAACCCCTCCCAAAGGTCACTACAGTACCATGACGGTTTAAGAAACTGTCTATCTAAAATGTTCTTTACAGCATCATGAGGGGTCTAAGTACAACATGGTGACAAGGGTCAAGGCAATGTAATCTCTGAACAGTTCTTAGAAAAAACGTTCCTTACGGTACCATGAAGGGTCTTAAACTGGCATGGTGTTTTAGAGAACATCTTAAAAAAGTATTTTATGATGGACCTACAATAAACTATTCAAGCATGTTGTGCTCAGAAAAAAAGGTTCCTTACAAGTACCATGACGGGTCCATAATAACAAAGCCTGGTGCTTCTCTAAATAGCACCACAAAAACTAATATAAATACTAACAATCATGCTTTACAGAGAGATATTATATCGTCATTAAGGTTTCCTTGCATGCATGGATCAATTTGAGCATATTGTACCCTTCAAAATGTTCTTTACAGGACAGCAGAGTCTGTAATCTTTCTTAAAAGTTCTTCCTTAAGCTGTCCAAAAATGTACGTATATATTTTGTCCATGGTTTTATTGTGGAGACAAAGTGTTTCTGTTATGATGCAACCCTTAAAAACCACTGTCTGTATTTGATCTAGTATGAAGCACTGGCTTCCAAAGGTCTTTGAAGGGGTTCTGACATTGTTTACAGTACAAAGACCCTAAAAGTCCTGTAAGAAATCAGTGTATCACGGTGCTAGGCTTCCTCACCAAATTATTGAACCATTAGTATGTGCAAAAGAAAGGCATGTTTCTTTTGTATACACAAGCATGGAGCATGACTTTCTGCTTATATGCAGCAGTGGTTCTCAAATTGTGGGCTGGGGCCGTTCAGGGGACCTGGAGGGGAAATCCAGGAGAAAACAAGAAGCAGTTTAAAAATCCATTTGCTTCAATCAAAAATCATAAGAAGGTGATCTTACTGATGGATCCAACACACCCATCTGCTAACCCCCCTACTACAGAGCACCATCAAACACTATAAATAATAAATAAAGAAGTAATTCAATACATGTGCACAGAAAGGGGCTTCTTCGGAGGAAAAATAAGTAACAAGTTCAACGGGTTTCTACGGTTTGAGATCATTTGCACAAGTCAGTCTGGGAAGCCCAGCTGTCTCAGATGGTATAATTAGATTTATAATATACTGAAGCAACAGTTTTCTTTATTTTCCATGCTGGATAGGCCTGCAAGTGTTGTTGGACTTCAGCACTTCACATTACCTCGGTCTGGCTGGCCAACATTGCATAACCACAAGCAGGGAAAATAGACTTTATGGCCTTATGGATTCAACTAGAGACACTGTAGCTACTATTGTAAACACAGAGTCCAACCTTACTACACTCTTATAACCATGTAACACAGTTTGTAATGCACACTGAGTGACTAGTCCGGAGGTGTTTGCACAGCTGTAACCGCCTCAGAAAGAGTCATTTCCAGTGTGTATAAGGTGCAGAGTGTTACCTGTGTGAACGCTTTAGGAGATTATGGTGCAAATACATGATGATTTTGTGAAATATGTAGTTATAATGTCATGTTTAGTGCCTGATACAGACAGATAAGTGCTACAGACAGTACAATAGGGTCATCAGACACTCTCAAAGTGCCTTCAGGAATCATATGAATATTATCAGAGGTCATAAAGTACAATAACATCATTGTATACTTGCTTCTTGTGCACCCTAGACACTCTTTGAGATACTAAATGGATATTACAGGGATTTAAGTGCGTTTATATGGTGGTTAACTTACATTTTCTGAACCGGCTTCTTCCGTTTCTTCGCCGCGTAAAGCGCCGTGTTCGTCAGCATGTTGTATTCAGAGCAGACCGTGAAGTGTAAAAAAAAATTAAAAATGTATATATGTATGTATGTACACGTTAACGGGTCCAAACGTGTTTAAAAAGCTTCATCCCTCGAAAAAAAAGTAATGTTAAAAAAAAAAAATGACCTTAACGTTAGTCCTCGGCTGGTCTCGTGCGCCTCTTAGCTTGAAAAGAAAGAAGAAAAAAAAAAAACACAAACGACTTTTTTTGGTTGATATTTTTCTACTCAAAACGTCCCGCAGACGTTTGTAAACAATCACAAAGTATCAAAATGTCGACCTTTACGTAGTTCCGCGCCGGTTTACAGCGAATACCGTGACTTTTAGACGTTAAAATGAGCGTTAAAAAGTCCTCGCAGGGTTTTATGTGAAGTCCTCTGCCTGTGCGTCACCGCCGTTGTGATTTGACAGGGCTGCTGCTGCTGCTGCCGCGCGCGCTCCCGTCGCGGTTACTGTGTGTGTGTGTGTGTACTTGTACTTGTGTGTGTGTGTGTGTGTGTCACTGTAACGCGAGAGCAGAAATATTTAAGGTGGTCCGAATGTGGGCCAACTGACACTTACACCGCAGACGAGGAGAGACTGGAAAACTGCATTCCAACCGGGCAGACCTTAAGAAGGATTTTTTATAAATAAATACATATATGAATTTATTATAGTATTAATTATTCTATTCATTTATACAATACCATTGTATGTCCATGCTGTAGTAGTTGTACTACTGGTAGTACTAGTTGAAGTAGAATTATTATTATTATTATTATTATTATTATTATTATTATTATTATTATTATTATTTATTATGGTAGGAGTAGTAGTAGTAGTAGTAGTTCAGATTCAAACATTCAAATCAATAATTACATGTACTATAATATTGATACATCCATGTTTATTTACACATTTACCATAAATTAAAATAAATAAATACATATATTTACCATAGCATTAATATCTTTCTATTTATTTATGTGAATTTACTAATATTAAATAAATTCAAATTAATCAATAAATACATTTACTATAAAATGGGATGAGATAAGATAGACTTTGAAAAATTGATAGATATAATATATACAATCATATATATATAAATAATATTAAATAATCTATTTACATTTACAAATATTACAATGCAATTCAAGCATGAATATTTTATAACATGAAATGCAGCATCCGTCCACTGGTTTATTCTTAGAGAAGACGTCAATGACAAATTCCTTCACAAACCGCTAAACCTTCTCACACTATTTTTAGTTTTCTGTGATTTAATTAATTTTGAATATGTTTGGCATTTTGCAAGTATAATATTGAGTAAAATAAATCTGTCTCATTTATTATTTCAGTTTATATTGTGCTCACATGTTGAATATTCCTAAATAAACTTGTCTTTTGACAAAACTTGTTAAGGATCATTTTAGAAGTATTTTTATATTTTCTTCAGCTGGCCGAGTATGAACATATTTTTATTTATTTATATTTTTTACTGGCTCCAGTTGTTTAACACTTTGTTTGGAAATATAACAAGGTGGTGAGGAGGACCTTATAAAGATGTGAGGATTTGTTTCAAGTCAAGACCCCATCTTTGGATCTCAGAGTGCTGCTATTTAATGGGCTTCGTTCTTATAATTTTAGATTATTTTATTTTAAGAGATGCAGGCCTTCATCTCAGAGTCACAGACTTTGAGTCCTTTGGGGGATCCAGACCCTGAATTGGGACACATCTTATGAAACTTCTAGTCTGTTTACATAGCCTTGAAATAGCTGGTGGTCAAAATGAAAGCTCTTACAGAAAAAGCTGGCATTTTGTGAGGTTTTCCCAGGGCAACACTGTCATGTCTGGTGAAAACAATGTAGAACATCAGTCAGATTTTGGTTGACATTGTAAAAACACATGATTTGGCTGCACAAACTGTAAATTTGTCACTCGGTGGGTGGTTATCTACAGGTGAAGGTTCCGCCCCCCCGCCCCCCCATTGTTTAACTGCGCTTGTACTGACAAAAGTTTGTATATTACACCATGACACAGCCAAGGTGCACGTACATGTTTATCCAATACTTCGGTCATTTGGCAGTCAGTCACTATGTCCTCCTACGCGCTGTCAGAGTGAGGTGAACTTGGTTTTACAGGCTCATGAATTTCAAAGATTCAATGCAGCTTATGTCAGTATGACATATCGTGGTGTTTTTGTTCTTGGTGAGGGACTTGCTCCAGCACGCCAGGAATCAAAATTCAAACAACTGTAGTGCACAAAAATTCACATCTTCATCCCAACTTCAGTCCGAAAAGAAAAAGCTCACTGCTTATAATGTAAACTGGAACTTTTTGTTTTTCATTTGTGACTTCATCATGACGGTTTGGGTTGTGTAACGTGAGGCTGACTTTCCAAGATTGCAGTTGTAAATATGAACTGTCACGCATTAGGTTTCTTCTGTTCGGAAATAATGACGAGAAAGGAGCATGAAATACAAGCTGGGTTTTTATTTGGTGTTTGAAATTCAGACCAAGAGCTACTCAGGCATTCATTCATATTTTCTTAAAGGAGCAGTGTGTAGATTTAATTTAATTTAGTGGCATCTAGTGGTGTAGTTGCTGATTGCAACCCCTTTGTTTTATCTTTTTATTCCTAGCAAGAAGGAAAAACTACCGTGGCCATAAAATGCATGAACCCACAGGTTTCTGAAGAGTTATTTTGAAAGCTCTGCCATTATCTTGCCTCCTCCCGGCTAATCTAAAAATGGTTATAGATGTAAATCATCAGTGGTCCTGAGGTGGGCTGAATGATGTCTGGGTGCTCAAACAAGCCACCTATAACAGCAATTACCTGTCAATCAAAGCAACCGCACTGTTAATTACGCATAACTTAAAAAACATGTTTATTTCTGCTGTAAAGTTGAACATTTTAACATGGGGAACGTTGGCTTCACTGACACGAAGACACCAGTGACAGATACAATAAGCTAACAGAAACTGTGTAAATATTGTGTACATGACGGACAGATGATCATTGACCCTCCTCCAGTTTCATGGAGGCCAAACAATGACACTGCAAAAACGTTCTGAGCTGACATTAAAGGTTTAGTGCGTCGGATTTATGGGACAGAAAAATGTGTTTTTGTTACCTTAGAATTAGCTGTTTATATATGATATATGGACAAACTAAACACTGGCTCTAGATGGGACTCTCATTTTGCATGCATTTTGCAACCACTACATGCCATTAAATCCTACACACTGGATATTTTTGGAGACATTGCGAATAAACAAAGAGTTTAATATCATAAAATATTTACTGCAAATATTTAGCATAAATATTTACCGCCTAAAATTAATGAGTTTGACTGTCAAGATGAAGCAGAATCAGAAAACAAAAATTGTTCTGCTGCATGTTTATTTGTGAGTAAACCGAACCTGGTAGACAAACATTAAACAAACAAAGTCTGGTTTCTTGACAGATGGAGAAAATATTCAGAGTTGCAAATGATTTGTAGGGGAGCTCGGTGCTGCAAACTGCAAAATGCTATTCAAAGCTGGAAAAAGATTTCTATTTTGTCAAACTGATGAAGTGTCACCACAAAACCTAATGAAATGCATGCAACAGTGATTCATGTATTCAGTTATGCAGCCTCCTGGTTATAAGCTCATGTATTCCTTTACCTTGTGATGATGCTGATGATACCTGTGCATGCTGATTTTGAACAGTTTTATAAACAGTCTTATGTAATGCCATTTTCTTCTTTTTTTCTTCCCAGTAATTAAAATTTACTTCTCATTTGTGACTCTGAATATAAAAACAGTTCCAGGTTGGCTGGCAGCGCCGAGGGGGAACTCTTGGCAGCCATGTTGCCATGGCACAACGTTGTTTTTAACGCTAAACACCACAGTAACAAGTCATCAGCTATCTGCGATATGCCACCCTCTGGCCCTATTAAAATGCAACCTTTGTTTAAAATACACCCTGTTTTAATACTGCTTGGCTCGGACCTGCAGCGTCTGGCAGCCTACGCTTACTCACTTTTCTTTATTGGACGCTTTTTAAAAGAGCCACAGTCTTTTTCTGTTTCTGCAGCTCGGCTTGTTTTTCTGTCTTTGTTTGATTCCTAAGAGGATGACAGGTTGATTTGTGCCTACATAGTTTGAATTTGTGATCTGGAGGCGCTAATGGAGCTGCACAGTTGTTGCTCGTAATTGAGACATCCACAAAATGATTTACAGTGGCTCATTAAAACAAATGATAGTGCTTTTTAAAGGATAATAGGTAACTGAAGTCTTTGGCTGACAGCATGATTGTGAATCAGTAAGGTTTTTGATTGTTTCTTCTCTGATCAGAACTTTTCAGCTGCAGCAGTTGAATTAAAAAATGTTTGGGGAGTAACTGTACAGGAAACAGAGGGGCTTAGTAATCCATCAGCCATTGTTCCTCATCATTAGCATGCTCCATGACTAAACTCCAGAAGTTTATATATTTGGCAAAACCAAAAGAGGCTGAAGAGTTGCGGTAACTTTCCACTGTGCCACCGCAGGCTGCTGCAGCGTTTTATTGCGACATGCAGAGGTGGCATTTACACAGCAGTAAACGCGCTCCCAAACTCTGACTACAAGTTGTGAAATTTCTGTTCCGTCATGTTTTCAAAGCTTGATTTAAAGCTGGGGTGGGGTCAGCCTTCAGCTACATGCTGCACTGCAGGTAGTGCCTTGCTTAGCAACGCCTCATCATTCGTTATGGAGAAAAACATCAAACTAATACTACTACAGATATAGCAACAAAGATAATTTGAAGTCACTTAATTAACAACATTTTGGTCCTAAAATTATAGATATAGAAATTTTAGATAATGCAACAAAAATAAATAAATACATTCCTGCACTTTGACAAACTCACTTTGTTAACAACATTTTGTTTCTAAAATAAAAAGAAAATTATAAGTTACAGAAATTATAGATTTTTTTGTTGCCTAAGAGGTTGTTAATAGTGTATTTTATCCCAGAAGTCAAAAAGACAAGCTATCTATTCTGAAATCACTTTATACAGATACAAGCAAAACAAAACAAAGCAGGGGTTACAGTTTACAGCAAGTATTTTTACAGTACAAGTCTTTATTTCTAAACCTAATCAATCAATTTTCCCATTTTCTCCGCAACACATCGTCCACTCTTAGAAATAAGTTATGTTCTCCCTCAGAACCAGAATCAGATTTATTTCCAAGTTTTCACATACAAGGAATTTTTCTTGGTGTCAAGTGAAAAATATGAGGAAGATAAAAACAAAGCAAGTATTAAAAATATAAAGTCAGCCTTCATAAGCCTCTATGTTAAAAGAAATGAACATGTTTAAAGCCTGGTACAAAAGACAATTTTGGTCTCTATTTCTCCGATCATCAACTGTACTGAGGGTGAATTTTTTAAAAACTCACCTGTTTAAATTATATTGAGGCTTAAAGTTATGTTTTTTTACATTAGCTAGCAGGACTACCAAGATGAGTTGTGAGCTTCACAACAACTCTTCAGAAACTGGACACACAGATACAACGTCCATTCTTTTACATTGTCTATGGTTCAAACGAGGTGGTTTGGACCAATCAGCATCCTTTGAGGACCAACTGGTAGCTACAGCATAAGCTGCAGGTTGACTTTGGTAACAGTTTGACTATCTGATGTGATCTGATTGGTTAAAGTTTGCCTCTGACAGTGACAGACAGATGGTTCATCCAATCACCTGCCTGTATTCTTTTGATAATTTTCCAAACTATTTCAAACAGCGACTTCCCAGATGGCTCTGTGTAACAAGCAGATCTGCACTCCATCGAGATTAAAACCCACATTTCCGAGCTGATATATAATATACTGTTTTTCGGTTTCACAGACGGTTGACAAGTTTCCGTCTGGCCGTTCTTGGCGCTTTGACACGTCTCCAAAATATGAAACAGCACCAAACACAAGACAAGCAATCGGCCGTAATGTTCAGACATAAGAGGTCTCAAATTAGCATCGTGCCACCGACAGACGGAGGGGTAAAGGATGTAGATCAAGATATGATTAAAGGTCGCAGCCACTCGTAATTACAGGCCTACTGCAGTCATGTTATTTTCCATGTCAGGCCGGTCTGGAAGGGCTCGGACCTGTGGCTCATCCTTCAATCCTGGTTAGTGGTGAAAGCCGTGCAGCCGGAGGAAACACGGCAGGCTGCAGCTCTGGTTAATAGTCGTATCCGGGACAGGCGTGTTCTGGTAAATTGGTGGCAGATGTTGGTGAGTTTGGATGCAAAGTGGAGCTTTCGAAAGAGAGAGCGATTGGTTTTGTATCTGGGATTAAAAATGCTTTTCATGAATGGGAATTCAAGAGCTTTTCAATTTGTTCTCTCACCTATCTGAGCAGTTTTTGATGCCTTAAACATCGTAGAAAGTTTTTTATTTGTACTTTAAAAGTGAGAGAAGAGTTGGAGTTCATTAAAGTACACAGTAAACACAGTTTTACAGGCACAGCAGAGGCATGATTTGAAGTATTCGGTTGCTTAAAGTATTTATTTTGGTTAAGAATCTTGAGAAATTGTCAGAAATATAAAAATGTTTGACTGATATTTGAATTCTTCATGTCACAGCTTCACTGTAGGCCCTGACCTGGGCAGTACCTCATCTTTCTAGACTTTCTATATAGCCACTATAGGGTCTAATTTAAGGGTAACTTGACTCAAATAACCACAAACATACACAAAGTTTAAAGCAACAGTGTGTAGGATTGAGTGGGAGTTGCTGTTTGCAACCCGCTTGCCTCACCCTTAGTGTGAAAGAGAAATTACAGTGGTTACCAGCCCTCATCAGATTTAGGCAGCTGTGAATGTAGCTGCCTAAATCTGAAATAGAAGAAAGATTTATAGTGCTCGGAAACAATGGACATGCCCACGTCTACCATCCCATGACAACTAGGGGGAAACTCCATCTGATGAAAATTACATGATATTATCAAGCTAAATGGACCTTGAAGTGAGATTATTTTATCAACCTCAAAAAACTTCTAAATGGAGCATGAAGCGAAACTTCAAACATTTTAATTTGAATCCAAACATGATCTAATCGAGTAGAGATTTCAGAACAAGAAGCAATAATAGTAAGGCAACCACACGACCAGCATACAGTGGAATGTAAACAGTAGTACGAATATTTTTACTTCACTACATTTACAGCTTTACAAATGATTTATACTTAAAGAACATATGAAAAATAATAGGTATTAAACAGTTTGTACAGGTAAAACAAACATTAGTGGATTCATAAATTAATTGATGATAAAATTAACTATTTTTAATAAAAAATATTTCATGGTTTTAGCTTCTCAGACGTGAATATTTGCTGCTTTTCCTTCCTTTTTAAATATAATTTAAAGTAAGTAAGTCTCCTCTCTGTGTCCTGTGTTACGAGACTTCCTGCCTTTGTTTCCCCCTCCACTTTTGAATATCTGTTCCACCCCGATTAGCTGCACCTGTCCCGGATTAGTTTTCACCTGTGTCTCATCAGCTTGCCTTCACTTCTGGATTTAGTGTCTGTTTCTTTTTTTTGTGCATGTGTGTTCCTAGTTTTTCCTCTGGATTTCTTGAGTTTATGTATTGTTGTATGTTTGTTCTTGCCTGGACTTCTCAGCTGCTCAGCTCAGTTTCATTTGCCAACCTGCTTCATTAGTTATTAAAGTTCCCTTTTGTTTACCCTACCCACCCTTCTACATCTAAAACATTACATTACTACATTTTCATGATTATATTTTTGCAGTAATACTGAAGTAAAGGATCTAAATACTTATGCTTAATAATACATTCATTAGAAAGTAGTTTAAAACTGTTGATGATAAGGTCTGTGGACTGTGGAGATCTGTAGACAAACTTTCATTTGTTAAATTTCTTAGATATCTTGAAGCCTTGCAGCCTAAAACCAAAATCCTGTCCAGTAGCGGTGTGAAAGAAAAGTTTCTTTGTTATTTGGGTGAATTGACCCTTTAAGTAACCTCTGTGCATTCAGTTCTTGTGCACCACAAAGGATGGTTTGTTTGTGGTGACTTTATTAGAGCTCATTTTAGCACCACGTGCTGTCTATAGTATGTTAAATATCTATTAAACAGCCTGACTCGTGATGCGGTTCAATCTGGACCAGAGGGCTGATGGTTAAATAACGGTTTCTTGCATTTTTAAAATGTCCAGGAATTAAGTAAAGCCATCTTAGTTTTGGCTCGACGAGCATGTTTGTTTTTCTCTAGCACGACCTAAAAAGAGCTTCATTAGTGCAAATGTGGTAAAACTTTCTAAACACAAGCACCAGCATGTATTCTTTGGTGTTTATGTCAAGTTTAAGCTGAGAAAATCATTAAAAGTCATGCGTTTTTCAACCAACAATGACTTCTTATGACTTTCTATTTTTTATTTTGTGTATCCTAGCAGTGTTAATCAGTTCCCCGAATAAGAAAACCAACTCTTTCCTGCCCCAGTTTAACCTTTAAATTGAGGAATTAAGGAAACATACTCTCATTTGGTGTATTTCCTGCAATTAGCCTGATTAATTCGCACAATAAATGATGCAACGTCTCACGCCTTTATGAGGCTTTTGTGCTAGAAATCCTGTTCTGTTCTTATCAGCTGATGTTTGCAAGTTGTCTCTGTATCTTCTGGCAGTTTGTGGGTTGTTTTATTGTGTCTTTACAGTTTATTTACTGTGGTTTTATTGTTTTTTATAAGATGCTTTTACCATGTGTTTACCACTGGAAACTCTTGCCTATAACCCAAGTTTCACTGGTGGGAAAGAGAAGAGAGAGGGTCGAAACTTAACTAAACTAAATTTCTAACAGATTACATTGTGGATTTTCATCTCTGGTGAAGTAATGCTCATTGTGTAAAAGCCAGATTGGTGGTTAACTGAGGTTTCCTGACTGGTTGTTTATTCCTATAGTAACCTGGACAAAGACGCCAGTCCAAGCTTAAAGCAACATTACATAGAAATTAGTATTTTTGCAATTTAACACCACCAAATTTCAGAATATAATCTCACCGTGGTTAATATGGGCAGCCATATATTTGTGATGATTATATTGCCCATGACTCACGTGTTGACAACTTTGCTAACAGCCAAACATTAAACAAGTGCAATAACACAACACATAGCTTCCTCCAGTTTTCAACCGCCCGGTAATTATGTTAAACATGTTTTGGTTGGCCAATGCAGAGATACTTCCGTTAATACACTTCCATATAGTACACAGTGTGCTTTCCAGCGTAGTTGCTGATTTCAGCAGAGTAGTGTTGTATCAGTTCAAGTACAGCTGTTGTGCACTTACCAGAAATAGTGACCGCAACATTTTACCACTTCTTCTTCTTTGCTGAATTGCAAAAGGGCCAACATTTGATTGCAAAAATATAATTATAATACATATGTACAACTTACATGTGTATATCTCCAGCAGCTTACTCAGCTGCCATTTTCGAATTTTTTCACCACTACCACTACAACGACCACTGAGGGCAAGAAGCAGCTCAACTTTTTGACTTTTTATTCACAGTACACTTCATTTTGCCATTTTAGCAAGTGTAAGTATGAAAGTACATTAACTGAGACACAGCATTAGTTCATTGGCGCCATTTTAATGAATAAGGGGGCCGTGTTTTCTTGATATCAGTGCAATGATTTACCTTAATTATCCTACATCTGGAAAACAACAATCCGGCACCCTAATTAAGAAGTCTGATTGCTTTTTGCAGTCCTGTGTCAGATACCTGTGAGCCGATGAGTCACTCGGTGCTGTAAAGGATCTTGTTTTCGTGACCTTTCAGATTAGTCATTGCTTCCAGCCTAGTAGGCTGCAGAAGTTGAGAGCTATATGAAAAGGTACCGTAATCCAGTAATACCAAAATGCCAGTTCCATTAAATCATCAAGTACGCTAATAGCGTCTAAAACAACAGCAACAGAACAGCTATTAAAATATCAATCTTATTGTAGTCTGACAAACATATCAGTCACTCCTGCTTGTCTTCATCTTTGATCCATGTAGAGTTGGCTTCATGAAAGGGCTCAGTAAATGCCCTCTAGAAGGTCTATAAATTTGCCCTTTGAGGCTATTCAACTCTTTGAATGAGGTCGCCGCTGCTTAGATTAAAGGTGCTTTCCACAAAGTCTTTTTGGAGTTGGACACATGAGATTAAACACTGCATTTGATTTCAAAAGAATAAAAGTCTTCTTGGTAGAGGAGCTCCAGTTTTAGGCAAATAGAAAAGTGTACCAGAAGAATGTACTGTCAGGAAAATGACATTTAATCTTAAGGAAAACCATGATGATGTGCAGGACAGGAACAAGTGAAATTATATCACCTTACTGCCAGATTTGTTTGCTTGTTTCAGACTAAATAGGTCTTGTGTTTGCCCTCCCACGAAGACGACAGATCGACTGTACTGCTGCCAGTCGTTTCCCTCTCATGAAATCGTCTGGACCTCTGACCTAAAAGCCTCCTACCCTGTACTTTAACCCAACAGCCTCCGAAAACCTCTGCTCCTATTTATACCGCACACTCATACAGCTGATCATTACCGCTCGTTAAGATGGCTCTTGTGGCACACAGCGAGGTTGTCAGCAATTTGTTTGGGGGAAGAGTTATCAGGCAGTAGGCTCAACATGAATTTGGATGTATATTTAATCTTTGCTGCATGCAAATCTTAATCGCAAGTTAATCAAATCATTGTATCTTTATACGTTAGAGAGTCTGGTGTTGAAGGCATCAAAGTCTGTCCAACAGATTCAGAGCACGATATCCTCATGAATACTGGCCTGATTTCATGTAAATTTACTGAGGTAAATTCTTTTGCAATAATCGAAAAAACAATTCCACTTGTACTCAAAAAATATCCTTATCTAGCGGGCAGATTGACTTGACATTTACTGGTTGTCTGCAATGAATGAAGCTTCCTGTACACACATCAAAAATTATTATTGTTATTCAGTTATTGTGTTAGTTCTTAAAGGATACTTGGCACATTTTAGGAAATGCACAAATGAGAAGATTGACACCCTACTCTCATGTTTTTGTCCAAGGTTTCAGTCAGCAGCAAGTTAGCTTAGCTTAGCATAAAGACTGGAAATGGAGGGAAACGACTAGCTCAATAACACTTTATATTACATAAAAACAGCAATTTCCTGGGATATTTCCTGGAAGACGTTGCTGCCAGAAAGAATCCAGCACATAAACTCCTGCATGGAGTTCAAATTGTTATCCATGTCGTTGATCTTGTTGAAGTGTGTTTGAGGTTAACATGTTTTTAGCTGTCGCATTATTCCAGCTCACCAGTGTAATGGACTGCTGAGGATCATTATTCTCCTCCACCACTTGAGGACACGTTGTGGGATTTTGGTCCTACTTGTGTCGACTCTAACATGGTACAACATCGACAAAATCACCCAATCTGACCTAAAGTGGTGGAAGAGGACAATGAAACGCAGCGTTCCATCGCCAACAGCTGCAAGAGCAAATCCATCTCTGCAAAAGCAGCAATCAAAGACTAAAAACACTCAAAAACAGACTTCGGTTTTCAGAAATAATGGTTAAAATTTGGTTAAAAGGTTTAGTCATAGTTTAAATAAGAAGGAAACATTCTCAAAAATGTTATTGTTACCCTCAGTAGAAAACTTGGTTTCATGACATGGGAATTTAACCCAGGTCATTGAAATTAAAGGCACATGTATCCAACCAAACAAGGCACTTATCATACAACATAACAGTTAAAACAGAATAAGACAATGGTTTCTGCTTTCCTTCAAACCATATTTTCATTTCACTGTTTTTGGTAGAAGCAGGTGTTGCATTTTTCAACTGGTGGATGTGTGAGGTTGGAATGAAACTCCTCATTCTTCCGTAGTCTCGTTTTAAGCCTCAACATCAGCCGGCTTGACTTTACACGTTGAGGTCAAAGCTCTTCAGAAGAAAAATGATTTGCTGGCAGCTCGGTGGCCCACGCAGCCGTCCGCTCCTTTGAGTTGTTTGAAGTGGAAGCATTTTTCTGCCGTTCTGTCATCCACAACGTGCTGAGGGATCACAAATAAGGCGGTAAGATAAATAAAGCTTCCTCCTCCTACGATCTTTAGCTGCTCCGGAGACTATTAAAGTTCATTTGTTACAGCGGAGGAATCTAAAGATGAGGGCTTGTGTAAGTAGTTGCCAGTGATGTGATATTTCTGCAAATGCTTTCAAGTGTGTGTACTGTATGTATGTGTGCATGTTCAACAAAGAAAAGGGAAAGTAAATGCTAGTAAAATTCCTCCATTTTGGGGGAAATTATGGCACTTTCACACATCAACATGACAAACCAGACACAAAGCTTTTACAGTGAGGCACATAAGATTCTTGATACTGTCAGTTTGGTAAACATCTAAATAATGCTGGTCATAAATTATAGCAGCATCAGTAAACCCAACTCTTGTCTTCCCTCCTATCTCAGCATAGCATATACAGTATAAAACAGTTGGCTACCAGTTGGGTATTTACAGATGCAACACTTAGCCTAAAGCTACCTGATGACTCAAATATACATGTCCGGATAAGCAATATCTAGCTACTGTGTTGGGTCATTCATCCACTTGGATGGGGGATGACCAAAGGGTTATAACGAAGAGCTTTGCCCTAGAAGTCCTCCAAGGACATCAGATAGATTTCTAACCATCAAAGTCAGGACAACGTCAAAGTCAGGACAATTGACTGGATGAAAATTCAGAAGCTCGCACTGAACCTGTATATGTATGTGCAGGACTATCTAATATTTACCATGTGTAACCATGCATGCTAATATAGGCATAGTACAATAGCACTAAAGAGGATCACCAAGTCATTGGGAAGAAAACAAACATATTTTTATGTCAATCCATCCAATCAGATATTTCAGTCTGGACCAGTGGTTGACCAAATGGCTGCCGTCTCAACAAAATGTCTTTAATGTGCGTCTATTTGTTTCCCATTTCTAACCGTCACTCAATATAGTTCCTTCCTTAACCTTAACCAAACGGTTATTATTGTAACCATGATGACGAAGATCCCCTAACCTTAACAAAGTAGCTATTTTTTAACTCAAAAACCAATGCTTAAACTTAACCAAACCTTAACCATGGTGATGCTTATATGTCTCATTTAATTTGGAGGACTCTATCATCTCTCATCTAATTTGTTATCCTAAATCCACGCTGGTAAATAATAAAAAAAAATAACGACCAACAAATAAAGACCTTGCAGTTTGAGGTGTCCTGTCAACAGTTTTGACGTGTTTTTTTTACAATGGTGGTCTGAGTCTGTGGGAAAAATATGTTTTAACCCATAAGCAGTGGTTTGCTGCTGGAAAAACTGTAGGGAAACCTCGTTCACCATTTTTATAGTGGTCCGGTATCTGTGCTTGATCTGGTCCTGGTCCTGGGATTATTGTTGTGACTCAAAAACCAGTGCTAATTGGACTGTTTTTTCACTGTTTTCTCCTATATTTAGTATAACCCCCGCTGAGAATCAACACTAAAAAACACACCTGCAACTTTAAAGTTTAAATTTAATATGTCTATCAACTAATGGCGACTAATGGAGAAAATAAAGCTTTGTTTTTGACTGTACTTCCATTTATTTTCCACCACATCAGCAGGAAGAAAAACAAAAGGCCTCGACTCATTACAACCCACATGAATACTCACGGAGCTTGTCCACAACACACGATGAAGCACAAACACTGAGGTTTCAATAACAACAGCAACACAAGTATGCAGCTGAATCAACTGCAACTTATCATTAAAAATATCCAGAAAGCCCTGATGTTAGAAGGCTGAGTGGACCACAGGCTGCTAGGAATCATGCGCTCAGCTCATGTAACCAATCTGTTTCCTGCTATAAGACATTTCTATTGTTTTTTAAAGATGTGTTCCAACAGAACTGTCTACATGGTTATAAAAACTATCTATTGTGGTTCATATGCTGACTTGTGCTTGATTCCTGTCATAGCTACAGTAAGGGCTGGAAGAATAAAACACAAATGAGAGCGGGACTTCTCCTACTTTTTCAAAATGCAAGCATTTGAGTATTTCATCATTCATATCTTAAATTAAGAAAAAAATGTAACTACAAGTGGACTACATAAAAGAGGCATACAAATCAAAGCAGCGTAAAACATTGGTATTTCCGCAGCACAACTTGGTCTTCCTGTTTTTTAACTATTACTAATTGGGATTTATGCCGGTAATAAAACACAAATGCCTGATAAAGGTTTTAGAGAAAGCATCTGGAGAAAGAGTAAAACACAGGGGGTGGATTGGATTAAAAGATTGTTATCATGTAATATCTTTCTCTGTGTATTGTGCACTAATTTGTTCTACTTACTGCAAAATTTCTGCATATCGAGCTGCAAGCTGATATTTTATGAGGAGAAAGATGCTATTTGGCGTTGCACACCTTTTGGGGCGCTAATATGACATGCAGACATCGGATGGAAGTAAAGCAATAGGCTTCACTGTACTTTTAAAGTATGAAACTAGGCTAAAACATCGTGTAACATGACAGTTATGTTAGGTTTAGTTAGGTTTAGGTACTTAAAACACTTGGCTAGGGTTAGAAAAAGGTTGTGGTTTGGGTCAAAATAACCAGTTTTGTCACCAGAAGCACAGGTGCAAAATGCTAAATATACAAAAACATGATATACTGTTAAAGCAGTGACCTGACATGACTAAGCTAAGGGCTTGACCTGTCTTGACTTGACCTGATTTAGCTAAGGATTTGACTTAGTTAAGGACTTGACTTGTGTCACAAGTCTGTCATGTAACAGTTAATACACTTGATTGTCTTAGTTGATACTGAGCTAAATTAGATTCTTCACTTTTCATACATCTAAGATAGACATAACTTAATGACACATTTCAATGTATAGCTACGATCTACCCAACATTAAAGTTCATTTGTAAGCTAGATTTGTTTAAAACACATATAATCATCTGACCATCTGCAGTGTCAGATCTCAGTAAATAAAAGTAGTGAGTCATAAATTATCAAAACCAAAAGGAATGATGACCAAAACTACCAAAGAAATGAAAATTTCCATGTTGGATGAGTCAAAGCTTCCCACTAACATGTGAACAACGAAAAAGAAGATGACTAACACAAATCATACACTTTTATAGACTTCGTACCTGTTAGTCACAAACATCTCTGACATTTTTTATTGTGTGCCGACAGAAGCGACAACTCAAACTGTAAAAACTAACAGAACCGAGGCATGCCGCATGAAAACTGATGTCAAGTTTGTTGTGTCTCGTCCAATTCATCCCAACTCTGACAGAATCAAAAGAGCAGAGGTTAGTTTAAATTTAATTTTTGTACGTTTGGTTACTTTTGGATTGGATTAAAATACCCTGGAGGCTGAGCAGCACCTCGCTATATTTTTTCTTTTCACTGGAGTCATCAAACACTTTCATTTCAACGCTTACCAAAAACACTAGTTTCATTTTCCAGAAGGTTTTATGTTGGCTGGGAATGAGTCATCAAAACTTCAGGGTCTGGAAAGGATCGCCACTGACGAAAACATTTCCCAGCATGCTCGGTTAGTTACATAGCAGGATGATGGATTGAAAGCTCTTCCAAATAAATACATGAAAACAAATCTCCACTTCCCAGGTTGGCAGTGAGGTTTTTATTCAACCCCTATTTATCCAGAAGAGGTTGGCTGAGCACATTCACTCTTTCTCAACAATGGCGTGATTCAGTTTCATAAAGCTGCACACATTATCATTTGGGAGCTGCCCAGTGTGACCACAGCCTCCTACTGTCAGCTACTGGGAGCTGCCCAGTATACAACCACAGCCTGCTGCTTCTTCAGCGTTACCCCACCGAGCTAATTCGAAGCTAAGTGTCTTGTTCAAGTGCACGACTGAGGTTGGTGAGCGATGTCGCTTCACTTAAAGGGTCAGTTCACCCAATAAGATGTATTTCTCTACACCCCATCAGTGGTGTCCAGGATGTTTCAGGTTTATGTGAAGAGGTTTTAACATATCTGTTAATAAATTATATGCCTTTAATTGGTGCTTTGAAGGTTTTTCTAGATTCTTCAAAGAAGAATTTTCTGCCTGTTAATTAATGATGATAATTGTTATGAGGTAACAAGTACAAAGTAGGATGAAAAGGAAAGACTCAAGTAAATGTACTTAGTTACATTCCACCATCGCATTGAGACAAACATCCAGCTCTGATATTGATGGGCAGCTAAGTATGTGGGATGTCTGATATCTGAGGAATGGAGTGGGAGAAGAAAATATGTAGCTCCGTCACGTTCCTCATAAATGAACAGCTTTTCTTCTTTAGGTTTTCATTTTTCGAGAGTTGGCTGAAGAACAGAAGCTCAGAAGCAAAGTTAATCTCTCAGGCATCGGTGTGCGAACACTCGCCTCTAAGCAAACAGAGCTGAGATAACCTCTAGACGTTTGATGCTCAGTGTGTGACTGTCCAAGAACAGAGTGAAGAAGAACAGTGATGTTGCTTGTGGTTTGTTTTAGTTGGTTTCCAAGTTTTTTTTTTCTTTCTGAGGTATCTCTGGCATCTCAAACATAGTATCATAAATTCCAGAGGTGCATCAAGTGCCGCAATCACCAAACACGTTTAAGTTAGCACCAATTTTCTCACACTGCTGCAAAAACAGTATCTGCTTGTAAGTTTGTTTATGGTTTACTTTGAAACTGAAACCAACCAAGGCACAGCAGTGCTGGGATACACTAACCAGAGCTGTAGAGCTTTAAGTAAAGTTGTCACATTATAGCAGTTTATGTTAAAGTTTCTGATTCTGATTGGTTGTTCTATGTTTACATTGCATTTACCTGCCAGCACTGAGCCAACAATGGAACATCCCAATCCTACAAAAACCCCAGAAAAACCCCAGACATGTTTTTACTACAAGCCTCTCAGAGCGTTTTATTTCCCACTTTGACCCTGAACACAGCATGACTCACTGGTTGCTTTTGGTTTTATATTTAGGGTTAATGGAGAAATGTTTTGGAAACTTCAGAGCCACGGATGAGCCAAGACAATGAGGGATCTAAACCTGTCTGTTCGTGAAGATTTAGCAATACAATATTGTAGAAATACTTTGTTGTAAGAAAATATTACTGCAATAAAAGTCCATCCATCCATCCATTTTCTTCCACTTATCCTGGGTGAAGTCACAATGGCAGCAGGTTTAGCAGAGCACTCCAGACATCCCTCTCCCCAGCAACGCATTCCAGCTTCTCCTGGGAGATCCCAAGGCATTCCCAGACTAGATGGACTATATAGTCCCTCCAGCAGGTTCTGGATCTGCCACGGGGTCTCCTCCAAGTTGGATGTGCCTGAAACACCTCCAAAGGAAGGCATCCAGGGAGCTTCCTAATCAGATGCACGAACCACCTAAGCTGGCTTCTTTGGATAGGAAGGAGCAAAAGTAAAAGTATAATCAGAACAATGTCTACAGTAGCTCATCTATTGGATCAGATCTCACGGGCTGGCCTTTGCTCAATACGTAAATCAATGAGCCTTGGTCACCCATGAAGCTGTCGCTGTTTCACCTTTTTTCCATCCTTGGACCACTGACCAAGAAGACCCAAAAGAACTGCAGTTTTGGAGATGCTCTGACCCAGTCGTCTAGCATTTTCAATTTGGTTCTTGTCAAAGCTCAAAGCAAATTCCTGTTTCTAACCTGTCAACTTTGAGGACAAAATGTTCACTTGCTGCCTGATATATCCCACCCATAAGTTCAAGTACCTCAAAACTGTGTTTAAGTACAATACTAGAGTAAATGTACTTAGTTACTTTCCATCACTGACGCACACACTCACACTGTGAGCTCCATTCGCACGCAAAGGTGCTGGTTCGACCCCCATGTCCCCACATTCTCAGGTGGTGACTTCAGAGCAGGCTATGAGTGTGAGTGTGTGTGTGTGTATGTGTGAGTGTGTGTATATATATTTGTGTGTGTCTGTGTCAAGGTTTTAGGGGGCCGGCTCTTGGGTCGAACTCCGCCAGCCCAGACTGTTATTACTGCTGTTACACACACACACACACACTCATACACACACTCATATACACACATAGTGACTCGGCTCGTCTGGCCTCTTCGCTCATCTGGGGTTGATTAACATCACCACTTCCCTGCGCACACACACACACACACACACACACACACACACACACACACTTATGAGCAATGTGACGTTGGCTTCCCATGAACTCAATCACCCCTTCAAAATAAAATCTGAGGTTTGGGACTTCTTCTACTCTTCTTTCTCTGCTCTCAGATAATTTAATAATTTTACACTTTCCAGGACTTTCCAGGACATGCCTTAAAAGTAGAGGTTGTCTGAACACATGCTGTTTACACTGTATACTGATTTAACAATACTTAGCACCTAATGTACACGGTTAGTTTGAGGTCAAAACCTATAAACCCACACAGGTGTTTTTGATTATGGTGCCTGATTAGACCTGTACTCAGGTTAAAATTGGATGGAGTTATGTTGGGATTCACTGTACGTGAGGTCCATGTGCTGAATAAAAATCACAAGATGTCTTAACAAGTGCAACAAAAATAAACAGGAGAGTGAAAAAGAGTCTTGAAATGAGGTTAGTTAAATAGAAGCACCTGTATGGGGACTTCCAACACATCACTTTTGAATCAGACATAACCAGTAGAAATAGAAAGCCAGCATTTACCTTCATATCTGGAAAATCAATCATTTATGTTCACACAAAGTTATTAATAGCATTAACATCCCAGCTGTAATTATAACTGGGCACAGTTTTATGATTCAGCTCCGTAATTGATCATAAGTGCTTGAAAACTAAACAAATAGAGAAAGAACAGAGAGCTCACATCAGCCACATTTCATAAACCCAACTTTAATCAATGTAGGTTAGTGAAATATTGACTTAAACTATTATCTACATAGTTGGTCTACCAGTACTGTTAGTTTAATTTAGTTCTTCATATGTGACTAGTAACTAAAGCTGTCAAATTACTGTAGTGAAATAAAAAGTACATTTCCCTCTGAAATGTAGTAGAGTGCAAATTAGCATGAAAAGACAGTACATGTATCTCACATTTTTTATATTTGAGTAGATGTCCTTAACCTACATTATTGTCCTTGCACTCTCTGATGCTTGTATTTCACCATACAGGAATGTTTTTGCCAAGTTTAAACCCAACTCCATGTAAAGCACACAACCTCTTGTATGGTTCTCATTGAAATTTATGGGAAACTAAACTCATTGTGACTGTGCCAGACTTCCACCAACTTAATATGAAGAAACATAAATTAAAGCTTTCTCTCTTTCCTTGAAGGACTTTGTCATATTTACTTTAGAGGATGGGGGAAACAGAACATTTCTGCAAGCATGATACAAAGTGAAAAATTTGTGGAAAACAGGAAAAGGCTGCAGGAAATGAGCAGACCCTTCAGTCTCACTGGAGTCGTCTTTTTAGACTCAATTCCAGGTTGAATAAATCACTTGTTAAATGGATATATTTTCACATTCCAGTAATGATCCTGTGGGACTGCCGGGTGGGAAACTGGACTCTGCCAAACCTTCCCTGGTCTGGAAAAGACGGCGTTACTGTCGAGAAATTACCCAGCACTCTGGGGAAATTCACAGTGCGTTTTATCTCTTTGATTTCTTTCCTCCAAACAATTTCGCCTCATTCTTTCCTTGGCTGCTGCTCCTCTGTTGTTATTGAGAATGCTGTTAGCTCAGCTAAGCGCTCAAATTGATTTGACAAACAGCGAGCATGTGAGTCACAAATGAAATTTCCCACCTTGGCCGAGCTCCGAGCTCCTTTTTCGTTCCTCGACGGTTTTTGGGCTTTAATGGACGCAGTTATGGCAGTGATGAAGAGGGGAAAAAACCTGACAAAGTCCAAACCTTTCCTTTGAACTTTCTTTTTTTATGTCCTCACCTGCTCAGTTTCAACTCCAACTCCCAATAACGGGGATGCTGTCACACACGCAGCCTCATAAAACTGAAAGTTAATCAACCATCACATTGTTTAGTTCAAAGGTGCACTCTGAACTCTTTCTGAGTCAGTTCTGTGAGTTTTAGGTAAAACAAACATCAGCACTTCAGCAGCTGGTTGGTGTCAAATCTAAATATTGGTGAGGTGGTGGAGTGCAACCAAGTACATTTACTCAAGTACTGTACTGAAGGACTGATGAACTGAAGGGTTTTATTCAAAAACCATCTTGGGTTGGGGCCTTATCGAGACTGACTCACTTCTGGAGCCAGCCTCAAGTGGACGTTTGAAGAAATGCAGTTTTTGGTATGTCTGCATAGGCTTCACTTTACAGCCACAGAGGTTGCAGCTTGCTGAATACATTTACTGTACATAATGGTCATATAATGATTTAATTTTGAGGAGAAATGGTTGGGTTGTATAGTTGCAATGTATTCATGTGCACTTGTTTCCTGCCACAGATTAACTTTCTTTCTTGCGCTTCAAGTTCCCTCTGAATAAATGTTTTGCAAAATAGTAAGTCACACCAAAGCCCAGTCAGTTTTTACAATGTTTGTGAGAACGACTTCAGCGGCAGGAAACTGATTTCTTAGGATAAGTTGCTGCGTGAACTATGACTTTGAAAGAATCTTAGTTATCGTTGCAGCCATGCACCCACACAGTTTCCTGTCCCCCACCTGCTTTTCACTGCAACCCACAAACAAATTTAGATTTTCTAATTCTGGTTTGACTGTAGCATTAGTCACCGATTCTCTCGAAATACCTCATCGCCAATATATTTGCATACAGCTACAAAAGCCCTCAGAGTGACAGTTGACTTGTCAAACAGAGAGATATCTAGAAAGTTATTAGCTACATCTGTTGCTTTTGAGAAGATGATAAGCCGAAATTGGATCTGTTGAAGATCCGTTGAGGCCTTTTATTCTTCTCTTGAGACACTTATTCTCAGAAAGACAGGCATCAACACTAACTTTTGACGTGCATCAAAGTTATAGGGCTACACATAATGCACATTCAGGCTGTGAGAGCTGATGTTAGTTAGATCAAGAAATTATGCAACAAGTAACAGTTATCTTGGTTTCACATGATGTGAAATCTGCAGTGTCTGATTACAAACTGCGTTCGCTGCTGCAGCTCTCTCATATCTTGTAATTATTTTACTTACTTACTCTTTGTGCAAACAAACTCAGCATTTGTGATAAGTTTTAAAGTATTAGAGTTGAATATTCAAATTTAGTTCCTTTAGTTTTTAAGGTGTGGTTTAAAAAGTTCAAAATAAACTGATAATTTGATTAATTCATATAGTTTACATGAATATTTGAATTATTGCTCAGTATAAACAGCCGAAAATCATTCTGTTCTTGCAGAAAAGCATTAAAAGTTCCTCAGTTTATTTAGACTTGTGACCAAAACTGTGATTTTGAAGTTGTCAAGTGAATTTATGTCCTATTTACTACACGTTTGAGAGTGAAAAAAATGTATTATACAGTCTTAATCTTTAATTTAGTTAAGGGAGGCTACAATACATGCTGTAATTCTCCATTTGCTGTATTTGGTTAATGCGTTTTGTGTTATTTGCGGCTTTTACTAGCAGAGTTACACCCTACTAAATCACCAACTGCCACATCTATTAATCAGACTGACACCTGATAGACCACAGATGGCTTAGTGTTTGGTTTGGCTGACAAGATGTTTGGTTTTTTTTACTGAGGCTCCTCTGGTTGCCTGAAAAATTACTCTGAGATGTAGAAATAATAAAAATTAAGCTACAAATATTTCATGTTAAATATTCAAAAACAATTCAGCTGCTCAGACCTGGAGGATTTTAGTTTGAGTTATTTTGTGATTATTTATTGAAAATAAATTAACTTGTGTTGACTTGTGTCGAGATACTTGATTTGTTTATTGTTCAATCCTGTTTTGCAAATAAGCTAATCTTCTCACACACCACCACTTTGACAAAACTGGATAATATTTTATGGAGAAAATGTTTTCTGGTTTTCCCTCTGATGTCCTCTTGCTGCTCCGCCTCAACTCATTATGATTCACAGAGTTTTGTGATGAACAGTAAAGTAAACTGCTGCCAAATGTAGCTGCTGTTAGCTCCGTTTGTTAGCCGGGCTACCGGGACTGTGAGCTCAGAGCAGTGAGAGTGTTGGTACAACACGTGTTTTGGATCACTGGGAAGAAGAAGAGGTTTTCAGGCATTTTGCAGCTTGGAGTGGAGCCAGTGTCGTGTCAGAACTGGAGCTGGGCAAGCAGGCAATGTAACCAGCTAAAAAAGACCAAAGAGGACGTTGATGGAGGAAGCTGAGAAGAGAAAATGAGAGTGACCAAGCAAGAAGTGGCCGGACAAGAGTAAACCTAGGACTAAATTTAAGAACTTCGTGAAATAAAAGGCTGAAAGACAGACGCCGAACTGGACTTCTTGCTGTTGGACTAGTAAGTATATAAGCTGGCTGCTGTGTCTTGTGTTGTTGCCCCTGCTTGATGTTAGTAAAGCTGTTGAGATTCATAACAATTACACATGTACAGCTGTCCATATTTACCACAGTGGTATTGCACTCAGAAATTGGTATATTTTCTTTGATTTAGTCTCCCCAGTTTTAAATGTCATGTTGCTTGTCTCCAAAATGACCTGAAATGGTTAATTATTTTGCCCACTGAGTGGTTAAAAGGCTGACCTGGTGTGTGTCTGTTTGGGTGTGTGTGTGTGTGTCTGTTTAGTTTAAAGGCAGTTCATTAACAAGCGTCACACGGTTTTAATTTGCGGGTTTTATTAGCCGATAAACACACAGACACATTATATTTACCCTGCTACTCAGGCTGTGTGTGTGTTTAAATATTTAATGAAGTAACATGAGCACACTGAGGACACTATTGTTCTTAAGAGAGAGGATTAGAATATACATCTAGATCAAATGAGCTTTCCTATAAGCATGCACTCTTCTCTCTTCTTCTGTTTTTCTTTTTATTCATTTATTTCTCCTTATTATTATCTCTTTATTACCCTCCTATTTAATGTTATTGTTCATACATGTTATAATTAACAATGACAGTTTTCTGCCATTTGCTGTGAAACTCTGTTTTGGTCCATCACCACCACCTGCAGGCCACTGGTGGTATTATAGCAAGACACATTCTTCACATACTGCTAGTTTTCTTGCAGTTAGGCTTTGAGAAGCTGACAATTAAACAAATTTAAGTTTTAATGAATGTCTGAGAAATATATGAAGTTTCACATGTATTTAATTCATTAAGATTAAAGGCAGGAAAGCTAAAAAAAAAGCAAACAAATGAGGAAAAAACACAAGAAATAAGTGAAATATAACGTTTGAATAATAGAAATGACCTTTTATCCATGCCACACTATTCCATGCCTCACTATATAAAGCTGTAGCACTGTTAAATCATCTGTATTAAAAAAAAGCCTGTAAAACGACCATTCAAACTCAACTTAGAGTCATTAAAGTGCACTGTAAAAAAACAGGATGTTTGACATCTATATCCAGAACAGCTATTTAAGTTTTAAATATCATTACCATGTAAAAATCCCGGATAAAAAGGATGGAAAACATGCAAAGTTATACATATATCACTAAAATTGCCAATGTAAAAATAGATAAAGATGCTATACAAATAAAGGGAAAGCTTTTTGCAATGTCTTTATGCTCATTATAATAGAATTCAACTTATTGTCCAGCAGAGTTGAAAAAAAAAAAAAACTAAAGTAGCACAAGAACAAGTAACCTAAAACAAATGTGCTAACAAGAAACCATTGAGACCATTTAAAAAAAATACAAACAAAATCCTGAAAACATTAAAACACAGTGGAGCAAGGATTGTTTTTAAATGCTCTCCTGCCAGTTTCTAAGTCTGCACTCAGAACAGTTTAAAGGTTTTGTGGGTTTAAATCTAACAATTAACACCGTGAGAACGGTTTTTGCATCTTTACTCCTGCTTTGTTTTTATTTTCCTTCCTTCTGTTGTTGCTCTGTTTCCCGTCGTGGTTCAGTTCATTCCCTCATAATGTCCTCACAAATTACCAGAAGTCCTGAATGACTCAAACCTAAAACGAATCCCAGACACCTTGGCAAGAGGTTTGTATCCAAACTGTCACCGGCTCAGAGAAGGCCCAGGAGTACAATCTGTCTCCAGGGGTCGGAGACCGAGTGGTAGCTTTGCAGTTGGAAGTGAAACCAAGCAGGACCACACACACATACTGAGACATCCACCTTTAATGAAAGTCTGGCAGCACCAACAGACAAACGTTGGGACAGGAATGATCTCTGTTAGGTAACGATTTACCCGAAGGTATTACTCATTGTGAGGAAGCACATCGAGGAAAAACAAACATCTTGTGCTTTTTCCACTCCAATGTATACAGTCATTGGAGCTTCTCCACATCAGGAGGGTGGTTGCTGGTATGTCAAGTTACTTTTAGGATCTCATTGCCATGCCATTGTCATTGCCTCTGCAGCTTGTTGCATTATCCTCTTGTTGTTGCTGTGTCTCATTTACCCAAGTATCTGTTTGGCATCTCACCCCCAGATATTGATGATTGATTGATATCAACATGTCCTTGCTTTTACATTCTGGATATCGTTGCATCTGCAACTTATTGCCTTCAGCCTCTGAAGCTCCTATCCACCAGCATCTGCACCTTGTTGCAGATGCTGGTGGATCAGTGTTTCATTATTGTCAAGTCCTGTGACTCATTGACTCAAGTATCTGGTTGCCTTCAGCATCTGACCCCAAATATTGATGTGTTGCCATCAACATGTCATTGCTTTTGCATTCTGGATCTTGTTGCATCTGCAACTTATTTCCATCAGTGTCTCATTACTGTCAAGTCCTGTGACTCATTGAAGTATCTGGTTGCCTTCAGCAAATCATGGAAAATATTCTTGTTTGTGTCTCCAGGGTTCATTGCTATTAGCCTGTTGATACTTTGTCTTACTGACTTCAGCTTCTGTCACTCGGAGCTATCAGTATCTTGTTGAATTCCTCGTCCGTGTTTCATTGTCGTCAGCTTCTCCATCATGCCCCACTGCCACCAGCTCCTGCATCTTACTGCATCGTGACATTCAACAGTGTCTGTATCATATTGCTCACTTTGGTGTTGTGTTGCTGGTCTCTTTCAGGCCTCACCTGCTGCTCAGGTGATGCTGGTGTCAGCATCTTGCTGTAATTAGTCCTTATTTACGTGTCTTTGCTTTTATTTCACCACCTGTAGCGTTCCTACAGTTACTAATGTGTTGTTATGTATTTGCTGGTTTTTATATTGCATTTTGGTATATAGTGTCTGTTTTTATCTCGTGTGCTATGGACCAATGAGAGGAGTTAAATCTGGGGATAGCCAGTTGCCCCAGATTGAGCTCTTCACAAAGAAAGTTGACTTTGAGAAACATCACAGACTTCTATGAGTGTCCTATTATAGTATTTCAGAGAAAAGGTCACCTTTGACTTCTTGTACACACTACAAAAAGTATATTCTTTGCAATACAAGTGTATGTTTTCCCCCAAATAAGACACTCCAATAAACAATCAGTTTCTAATGAGTGCAATACATCTGTTTGACCACTAGATGTGGCAGTTCAGATTAATTATAACTAAAGCACCTTCATCAAATTGGGGAACGAAAATCAAACTAATAAATGACGACACTGTGTCAAAAAATGTTAACTTTATTATTATAATTTGTTAGTAAGTTAAACTACTCAAGAACAGATTTTAATAAGTAAACAAAGATTTAAAACCAGTATGACAAGATAGTACAATTGTTCTTCTAACTGTAGAAAACAACAACTTCTTCTCTCTTTCTCTCTTTGGTGGTTTGGACCTCTAAAAGCATTTTCTATTTTATCATCTTTTCTTTATATTTCTTAAAAAACTACAAACAGATACTCTGATAGCTAAAGAATGTAGAGTAAACATCACCGTCAGTTGAAGCCAGGTTGGAAAACTACAATATAAACTCCCTTGGTGAAGTGTTTATACATGTATTATTCTTCCAGCTGATTTATAACAGTGTGGCATGTTAGTCCAAGTCGCTCGCTGTTATGAGCTTCAAATATTACAAACAGCCAGGGTGGAAAATCACCAGCAGCCATGAGTTAAGCTGTTTACCAGTGTCTGGTAATTTGGTTAGTTTGGCCTTGCAGCCTCTTTGGCAGGACGTTTGTTCTGCAGTTAAAAATCAGATTTGTGTGTTTGGAAGAGTCACAGGAGCTGGCAGGTGAAGTTTTAAATATATGATTCAGTACACGTGACACGTAAGAAGTCTTTGGAGGGAGGTGACTGGTTCAAATATTGACCCTATTCACCTGTAGTGTCTCAAAATGTCTCCTTAAAAGGCTGATTTTCCTCAGACCTTGAGCCAGAAATCTCCACTTCAGTAGACTTTACACGCATGAAACATTCCAGTTTGACTCCTGTCTATATTCTGAAGGTTTTTACAGAGGGGTTTGTTCATATATCATTCAAAGCCTGATTTATACAACATTTTACCCATAAAATATGGAAAAACAACATTTTCTATGGCTGTTGACAGTATTTTCTGATTTATGGAGTTATAATGTATGTAAATGTATGCAAATTAGCACATTTGTAATTATATAAAGCCTCATTTGCACCTAAACATAAAACTCGTAATACAAAGTAAATAATCAGCCAGGAAAGTAAATACAATTCACCTGTGGTGTCTCCCCTTAATAGGAAATGTCACTGAAATGTATGTTTTTTTTATTCTGTAGACATTTTCCTGAAAACCTTGAAGCATTTTAAAGCTGCACTTTTTCTCTGTCGCTATCTCTATCTCATGAGTTTCATGGCCATCTATGAGAATCAGTCATAAAGTCATTCGCTCTCTTGACAGACACAGTGCTCCAACTTTAAGGACTTTTATCTCTGCAGGATGGTACAACTCTGGCAGCATGGAACGTTTATAGTGAAAAAAGGTCTGGATTTTAAAAAGTGTTGGATATTTTTGCACTAAGTGAGGCCAGAAAACAAATCATCTGATTTAAAATCAAAAGCACTGTCTGTTTATGTTAAGTTGTGTTACAGGTTGACAGTCGAGTTTCACTGAGGAGTTTGGCAGCTGCTCGTCATGAATCAAGTTCTTTCTGGGTGACATTGGCATAGCTGTAAATATCGAGATTAGAAATTGGTTTTGTTTGCACGAGAGTCATGTTTCGTCCAACAGTGTCACTGAAAATAAAATGGTCGTTGCTGACAGACTCACATGTCAGGTCTTGCTGCGAGTTGGGGGCAGCAACGTGCAAAGTTGCTTCATGCAGCTTAAAGGAAGTTGATTAAAAATATCTCCTCAGTGGAACAAAGCTACAAAGCTCTTTTAGTCCTCGACAGCACATACTTTACAAGTTCATTCCTCATCTTTGACCTTCAGAGGTTCCCTGCTTTGGAGCGCCGTATCAGAACCAACAGATTCGTCGTCGTTGTCATCGATCTCATCGTCGTCTTCGTCCATCTCGTTGGTGATGTATGAGCCTTTATGTCTGGTCAGGCACCACAGCAACACTGCTATTGTGCAGATTAATAGCAGCAGAACTGCTCCGACAACTCCTGGAAGATGGAGTATAAAGGTCAAGGCAGGAGGCTGCTACAAGATGGCAAAATCTGTAATCACTGAATTTTGCAAATCTTAAAATTGATGAATAATAATTCATAATAATGAAATTTAAAGTATATTTTAGAAGATGCTTATGCTGCGTTCATGTCTTGTGGGATAAAAGTTGCTGGAGCAAAATCAAGATCTTAAAAAACAACTGTCATGATCAAATCAGACTCATAATCTGTGTTTGAATGGTGTGATTGTGATTTAAGAGAGGACAAATGAACTGCAGAAGACTTAAAATACGTCCTCTGTCTCATAGCTGTTAGGATCATTTAAAAAAAGTCCTTACCTCCAATTAAAGCTGCAAAATCTCCGTCGTCTGGCTCAGTGACTGTGAAGACATAAATTTAATTAAAATACCATTCATTCATTTATTGTCACATATATAAGAGGTAAAAACATAATTTTGATGGTGAAATATGAAGTATGAAGTTCAAACTTTTATAATACATGACAGGGTTGTTTATCAAAGAGTGAAGCCTCTGTGAATACAGCTTTGGTTCAGGTCTTCAAAGTCCCCTTATCTTGTTGCATTTATTTAAAGTTTACATCTTTAAAAATATAAATCACAATTTCATGTATACTGTATACTCACTGTGAAGCTTCGGCGACCCCTAGTGGGGGTCTGGACTGGATCAGAAATATTGATGTATTAATGTGTTCATCACTTTATAAGAGTGCAGATAATTTGAATCACTTTATATACCGCTGGGGACCTATAAGGTTTAATCTTAACCTATAACAAGATATCATAATGTATTTGCTAGTTATACTTTGTATAATTCATCTGAATCTGCAAAGTAAACGATAGTAAAAAAGTACAACATGTGCTCGAGTTAAAGTATAAAGCAGGAGAAAGCATTTCCAGAATTGCTGAGCCACCACGCCCATGCAGTGCTACAGGCAGCTCACATTATAAAGTTAGTTGGGGAACGCATGGCAGCTGATTTTCATTTTTTTTATTCTTGGCTCGCAATCCAACCGTGCATGGCATTCAAACACCCCTGGTCTATTTTAAAGTCTCAGTGTGTGCAGAAACGAGGTGGCAGAGGCTGGTTTTACACTTCAGGGCCAAACAGAGCTTGACTCTGTTCACATGAGTTCTGTATTTACACATCATAATCTGACACACTGTCAAACTATACCTGACAAAAAAAACAGGCTTCGAGTGGCAAATAAAACTGCCGCTAAACCTGTTCAGTGTGATGGAACGGGCACAGAGATAAAAAGAAATTTTAGCTGACCCTAAAAAAATTTAATAAGAGCATAGTTTTGTTATCTTGAAATGCAAAGATAAGAGCAAACGCTGCTATGCTCTGCTTCTGGGCCGAGGGTAATAATGGGGAAACACTTACAGATAGCACTGTTTTTTAACAGTAGTATTTGGATTAAGGACTTGCAATATGGTGACATTAATAGGCTAATAATTTCAAAACAATGAGGTAAAATAGGTGGATGTTTTTACATTATAGGCTTCTATCATCTTAACCTCGCCAAATCACCGCCAACGCCTCAATAGTAACAAAGTTCTTGGAAAAACAGGTGCTTAACATTATCCTTCCAATTTATTGACAACAATTGGACTCCCATCAGCTGACCTGTAAGGCCAAAAGGGGGACTGACTTCTCTTCTACCATTTCACTGGGGGTACCCAGTCTTCACCAAGACACCACAAGCATATTTTACCTGCAGCACCAATATCGGAGTCCCGCAAGGTTGTGTCCTGGATCTCTTCCTATTTACTCTACACCAACTAGTGTGTTAGCCCCTCACTCATCATTACATACATTAAATGCTCTGATGACACTGCCATACAATTACTCTGTTTTTAGGCTATCAAGACTCCCACAGGCTGTGGATACTCAGGAGGTCGAGTGGGTCGTTCACATTTCAGAAGATCGTTGCTATGCATGTCAAAGTGTCCTTGGGCAAGAGACTGAACAGCAAATTGCTGCTGATGGTACGTGAATGATTAGCTCCTTTCTGATGAACACTTGGCACCTTACATGGGTGTACATGTGTGGCGTAAAAGCTCCTTGACTGGACAGAAGGCTAGAAAGAGGCTACATAAGTACAATCCATTTGCCATTCCACACAATGTTGCATGGACAGTTACCTGCAGCTGAACACTTCCAGCACTCACACCGCCCACAATCCCTCACACATCAATAATGAAACCGTTGAGATTGTGGAGTGCTTCGAATACTTCTGACTGAACTGAACAACACACCACTGACAAAGACTTTTTCTGCCATCCTCAAACTCAAAGCAACCTCTGTTGCTGCTCCATATAAGCATAACCAAGCCCATTCTCCTCTCTATTGTTCCCAGTGTTTCTTCAACGTGTTAACTGCCTCTAATAGGATGAAACTTGCACATTGCATCTAAAATTATTACTTTTTTACGCACATAGATCCCCAGCTAGTTAGCCCCTCTCTGGCCCTCTTTGGCCCTGCCGTGGAAACCAAGGCCAGTGGGTATCAGTCTGCTCTTATCTCCACGGCAACAGACCCTGGGGGCGTCACACTTGCTCCTTGGCATGCTCCTCTCTGCCATCAGGCTGATAAGACACACCCTGTTTAACACCAGTGTTCAGCTCCTTTACTCAAGTACACGTATTGCAATGTATAAAATGCTTCAGTTAAGGTAGAAGCTACTGTAGACCTACTTAAAGGCAATTTTAGGTACTTTTACTGTGTTTCAAATGCATGCAACTTTATCCTTCTACACTACATCTCAAAGAGAAATATTGTACTATTGTATTTTACTCCACTTTACAGACCAAAGTAACTCCAGAAAATGATCATGTCTTAAAGATTTAAACTGTCCATACACATCAGTTAAAACTCTCTGAAAGTACATTAAAACTACAAGTGTTAATACTTCTGTACTTTAGTGAAATCTTGCATTACAGACTTTTAACTTTTATACTTTTAATTAAGTTAAAAAAAACTTCATTAAACCACCACTGCTAGTTTTAACTAGTTACTTTTATAAAGTTAATTTGGTCTAGTGGTTCACAAAAGTTCCACATAATCAGTTTTCTTTGCTTTGACCTCTTTGAGCTTAAAAGTAAAAGTAAAAACCATAAAAACCAAACAAACTGTAGTGCATTCAAGTAACATACAAGTACTTTAAAAGTACAATACTTAAGTAAATGTATGTAAGTTATTTTCCACCACTGGAAGTGATTATCAAAATTCAGTTTCAGCTGATGAACATAAGACAGGAATATCAGCACCTTTTTTAACCTATCAGCACTGTTTTTTAACCTGGGAGTGTTAAATTAAGAGTTATTTTTAGTTTTATGTATAAACTGTGGTTTTAACTATAATTTTAGTTAGTTAGTGTTTCATGAAGTAGGGTTTGGTGTAGTTCAGTGTTTTAGGCACCAACAAATCTTAGTTTAAATCCTCTGAATAATGTGGACTAACTTTTCTCAGAAAGTCTCATTTTATAGATTCACTGATGTCTCTTAATGCTCGACATACAGGACTTACATGATCACATTTGTGCACATGTACATACCTGGCACTATCGTGCTCACGTCCTCAGTAAAAGGATGAGGGGTTTCAGTTAATGTCGTCATAATAGGGCCAGGAGAAGAAGTCATGATGACATCAACCTGTGCCAAAGAAAAATGAATAAATTTAGTAATTTATGGATTATTTATCAAATATACATAGGTTTCTTTACATTTTTTCCTTTTATTGTTTCAATTTTCCTCCTCAAAAGTCAGATTTTTCTTCGAGGTACACGCATAAATCATTTTGTCATAACAAAAATGCAGCTTAATCATTAACAGTAATGCGTAGCAGCTGTTTTTCACAGAAATGAGCAAAAAAACAGAACATCCTTTGAACGTAGGTAATCCATCTAAGTGTCGCAAAACTTTCTGAGCTGCAGATTTCACTTGAATCCAAATTTTAATACCACCATGTCTCCAGGCTCTACTACAGATGATCAGCTTTTAACTTTTCTGACACATTCCTCTCTGGTTTCTGACTGTAGCAGATGTTGATTTGACACATAACTTCTGTACATATATGCAGCAAAGTTATATTTAGTTAGGACATATGACTTTACAAGCACCATTAGAGAGATTATTGACTTATTACTACATATGACAGAGTAAAAACAAAGTTGCAACAGCTGCATCGGCTTGTAAAATATCACAAAACATTTCAAATGTGAAACAAAACTTCAAACTCCAAAAACTCACCAGTTCTGAGAATCTGCAAGCAGCTCTTCACTAAGAACAAGAAGAAGAAACACAACAGAGCATATGCTGGACAACACATACATGCACGCGCACACACACACACACACACACATACAGATGGGTGTGGTGTCAGTCCCCAGGGTCGGGATCTGTTCCCCCTCCGGCCAATAGCGAGGCTGACTCCACCTCTCTGATGCTAAACAGCCTGCAGAGGCCTGAAACTGTGCAGCTGACAACGCCTCTTACATCATCTGTTAACACACACACATTCAGGATTGTGTGGGTGTGTGGTTTTTGTGTGTTCTCTTTGCACACACACTTTGTGTAATCGCTTCAAATCCAGCCTTTTTTATTAATGTAGATCTTCACTTGTTCAGCATGTTGCAGGAGTTCCCTACATTTCTCAAAATGCTTCAGAACAAACGGGAAAGAGTGTTAAAGAAATTGTAAATAAACAAATTGTTTTAATATGTGGCTGTTTTTCTTTCTGGCTGTGTCCCAACTCTGAGGCCGCCTCCTTCGAAGGTTGAACACTGTGGAGGACTCAGCGTCAAACTGAAACTCAGAAAGTCCTTGAAAAAAAGTGCTTGATGATGAGGGAACTGTTATCAGACCCCTGGAAATATACTTGATTATTATGGCATGTTGTCTTGTTTAACATAATCTGCAGAACACAATATACAGCAAACTTCCTTTAGGCTCCCTTCAGGCGCAATATTCAAACAGGTGATTCTCATCAGCGAGTTAATTAGGTTCAGGTTAATGAGGTCAGCGGGGAGAGGGATTACATTCAGTTGCCTCAGACTTGCATGTTGTAAAACATTAGAAAATGATGGTTCACACTGACTTTTAATATTTGATCTTTAAATATAAAAGTTACATTAACTGAACAACAGTGCACAACTGGATTTAATAAAGTGGGAAAATGCCTCAAACCTGTATGACAAATGATTGTTACCTACACCAACAAATTAAAGAGGAAGAGAGAAAGCATACAGCTGTGACATTTGGAGTGAAAAGAAGAAACATTTAAAGTGATTTCCTGTCCCGAAAGACAGTAAAGGAGCATGCTGTGTGTATGTTTTTAAGGATTAAACAAAGTTAGTAAATTTAGGACATGGCACAAATCTCGATTTCTGACATTGTATACACTATTAATTGTTTATTTTGTGGTTTTATGCATGAGTTTTTGTGTTATTAGGAGTGAAAACATTGATCCAAAGTCTGGCCTAGTATTTCTCAAGTCTCTCAACACTTCCACAACAACCCTTATGCAACACACTGAGTAAGACAATAAACAGCAGATGCTTCATGGTGGAGGAACCACTATTCAAATATTAGTTCCTGAGTTCATTTTAGAGATGGCGCACAATGCTTGCACAAAAACAAACACAAACCAGTCCATCATCTAGTCTCTTGGCAAATTTTAAAGGACCTGTGTGTAAGATTTAGTGCCATCTATCTTTGAAGTTTAATATTGCAAATAACCCATCTCACCCTCCCCTTTCAAGCAAATGCAGTGGCCACAAAACTTCCAATCTGGAGCCAATGTTAACTTTATCTATTCTGGGCTAAATGTGATGGTGCAACATTCCTCTGTAGAAAAAATGGCTCATTCTAAGGTCAAAACAACACAATGATTCTTATTTTTGGTGATTATACAGTGATGAAAACATACATGAATTTTATATTTCATTTCTGCCAATAAATGTGCCTATATCTGACACACTGGACCTTTAATAACACAGTGTTGGCTCTGCCAGACAAAAACAAACTCAGAGTCACACATTGATAATTTAATTCGTTTCATATCACCAACACCCAAACAAAACCGGTGCAAAATACACATCATCGAACAAACTCTTCCAACTGATTTAAACGTATCATATGTTTTCTTTGCATGAAGAGAAGAGTTACACGTTGTTAATTTTTATTCTAGCAGGTTGAATCCGATTGTTGGTTTAAGAGAACGCAGCTACAGGCAAAAGTGGCTACTAAATCCTAACATTTCATGATTATTTCAGCAGCCAGCTAGACAATAATAATTGTAGATTACTTGTTTAACTACCTAAATATGAAGTAAAAAGACCTTCTAAACTAAAAAACAAACAAAACAAGAGCTAAATTACTTTTTATTTTACATATAATTCCAAATTATAGTTGTTGTTTTTTACCAGAGCTAGAGTAAAAGCCATTTTCAATTTTTACTAGCCAGTTCAACATGTTTAACTTGAAGATGAAGATACCAAGGCACAAATCAATTAGAGTTCTCCTAAATTGTGGTTTCCAAAGTGGCTTTTAGATTATTTAAAACTCACGAGCCATTTTGAAACTTTTACTAGCAAATCAAATGTCTTTTCAACGATGACCAACTTACAAATCATTTTCAGTATCTGATAGTCAACTAGGCTTTTTTTAAAAATTAAAAGTTGGACAACTAAAGCTAAAATTCACAAGCCATTTTGAAACCTTTAGAGAATGATGACCAACGTATAAGTCACTTTAAATATTTGATAGTCGACATCTTTCAGACACAGGTACCTCTAAGTAGATGGTTGACCCGAAAAGTGACTACTGGAGTTGATGAAGATGTTAGCCACTTTCTTGATTTGTAAAAATCTCAAATGAATGATTGGCAGCTGCTTGACTAATTTGTTAGCCACATCTATGAAATATACCAGCCACAATCATTTAAACAAGTACCTCCAAGTGATTATTATGTGTGGCATAGACAAACTTGCCAGTCATTTTTACAACTTTACTAGCCCTTTAGACATTCAAGAGAAGAACCTTGAATTATTGATTGCCTATTTTCTGAACTTGGTAGCCAAAGTTGGTACCTCTAGCAAACACTTTTTTTGCATTTGAAATGCTACAGTTTCAACTACTTTAGTTTACTGGTCGACTTTTAGAAATCAGTGGCTAGTTTTGTAACCAAATCACCAAAATCTCAAAGTCATCTTGAAACTTTTACTGGCCAATCAAATGTTTTTAAAACTTGCAAGGCACTTCCAATATTTGATAGTCAACTAAATTGATCAAACACAGGTGTCTCTAAGTAGTTGGTTGACTAACTTATTAGCCCATGTGAAATATACCGGCCACAATCTAACAAAAGTACCTCCAAGTGATTATTTTGTGTCGCCACACCAAAATCCCAAAGCCATTTGAGGACGTTACAACCCATTTAGATATTTAGATTCAACTAGAAAAGAACAGAATCTCTAAAACATTTTATTTTAGCTACTACACTGGACTGTTTGCCAGCCACCAGCCAAACCTCACTTATAATGTTTTGGCTGTTGGCTAGAGTTGTGTTTTCCCACCCTGCTCTGCTCTGAAGGCGCCAACAGGTTTGTGCGTTGCTAGGTTTCTTCTTCTTCTTTATAATTTACTGTAGCTCCCCCTTCGTCTTCGTGCTTGCCTCTTCCTTACTCGTCTTCATGCTCGAAGAACTCGTGGCAACAGACGGTAACCACGGAGATGAATGTCATGAACTCCTGGAAGTCACACTCGGCGTCGCCGTCGGTGTCCAGGCTCTCCATCAGGCTGTCAAATGTGGCCTGGTCTTTCACATGCTGCAGGGGGAGGACGGACAGTTCACATCAGGTCATACAAAACCTTTTTTTATATGTTTGGAGGAAGATAGGCTTGAATTTAAATCAAACCACTGAATCAGAATGATCTTTTTTGTCATTTGCAGAGGTCTGAAGTTTGCTTTATCTGATTTACATGGATCTAACTGTAACTACTTTATATTCTGTTGGGTAGTTGATCTTCAAAGACCAAGAACAAATAAATGTAGTGCAGTAAAAGTACAATACAACCCTGTATCAACTGATCTTGTATCCCCAGTACACAAACAGTTTAACTAAACTCTACTCCACATTTAATGTACTTTGGTTCATTCCACCATGTTTTAACTAACGTAAAAGGTTCCAATACTTCCTTCAGCCTCTCTCCAGAGTTTCAGATATTTTCGTGTTTGCGCCTTACCCCCATTAGATCCGGCAGCTCATCGTGAAGCAGATCCTTCAGCTCGCTCTTTTTCAATTTGTGTTTGTCTCCTTCTCTTTCTGCGTACTTCTGAAACACCGCAATGATGGTCGCCATCGAGGTCTCCAGGTCGGTCATTGTCATTTGTGACTTGTCACCTTTTCATTAAAAAAGAAGGAAAATCAGACACGAGACGATCATTGTTAAACTATGTTGTGGTAAAATATGTTGATCTGATGATTATATTTAAGATTCAGGAAGAGTTAAATCACATTTAATCAGCTCTCCATTGTCTAATTGCATCAAAATAAAGTCGGACATACAACATTGAAATTACCTTTTGATCCAGACATAGTACCCCATTCAAAAGATTAGTTGGTTTTATACTTGGAATTACAGTTGATTAATAGTTAAATTTAAGATTGTTTGCTATAAGAAAATATAAAACTAATTGAACAAGCTGTGATAAGTTAGTTTTCTGTCTGTATGACTCATCAGATCTACATCTTAACAGCATGACAGTGCAAACCAATAATTGTATAACCGAATACTTATACGTAATATATATTTTTGAAGATAGATGATTAAAAATACTTCAATGCAGTAATAAAATGGTTAAAAGTACAAAGGACAAACTGTGATTGATTTTTACTGGAATTTCAAGTGTTTCTATTGTGTTCAGTTTGTAATGATGAGTAATGACCGGCGACCTTACCTCAGTGTGAGTTCGGGCAGTAGTTGTCTTGTTGCGAGTCCACAAAGTGGAGGCTGAGGATGGACAGCAGACTTTATACTGCAGCAGTGTGGTGGGTGGTGGCGTGGAGGGTGCAGTGCTGAGGTCATCCAGCCTGTCAGTCAAACTGCTGACCAATCAAGTCCGTCCACCTCCCCTCACTCCACTGCAACACTGTGCTAAACAGCATAGATGTGCATGTCTGACTCTTTATAATAATGCAATAATGCAATAATTATTTATAACCATGTAGGAATAAGAGGAACACATTCCTCATTAATCCTCAGAGACATTATTGAAACTCACCAAAGAAATAACCAATGAAGTTAGTTTTAATCTAACATCTTATTTACCTAAAAAGTGACTTCCAAAGTGTGACTGCTGAATATTTTGCAAGTCACTTTCAAGAGAAAAGAGTTCCTCTGAATTTACATTAAACCAAACTTGGACAAATAAAACTATCTGTATACAGGTACAGGTAAGAGCAGAACCAGAACAGAACACAAACCCTAACTCAACCTGTGAATCCCCTTCTTCTGACATGGACAAACCAGTTAAACCAATCTGTAAGAGTCTGGTTTTTGTCTGTCCCTTTGTTTGGTATACTAGGTTGGATGAGCTTAATTAGTCGTGCACTTTTGTAGTACAATATTTGACCAGTATCTAACCAGCACTTTGCCACCAGAAGAGTTCTGGTTTCTACCACGTTTTAGCAGACTTTGATCAGAGTGAGAAGAAATTGGACAAATCTCAGATTAGCTGTCACCTGACAATGATTTTTCATTTTATTATCTTTACCTAGTGTATGAAGTTACTAAGCCGCCTGCAGAGGAAGTCTTTGCTGACTACACCAGAAGCCCAGACACACTGGGCGTTGCCCCCATAGGTTAAATCTTTGTCGATTGATGATGGGTACATTTGCATCTCTCATCTCTCAGCCAGGTTTCCAGCCAAATGTGAGCAAAAGAAAAAGTTGGTTTATTTATAAAGTGCTGCTAATGCACCAGTCAGGTACTGTTATACCACTGTAAGATGAGGACACAGTAGCCGTGTTTCCATTAAAGTATTTTGAAGTATTCCATTAGGAAGGTTTGATGGAAATGGCAAATGCTGTGCCCTCTTCTTCTGATTTTCTGGTTTGTGAATTGACCCCATCTACTGCTTATCTTGTGAACCGACTCCAAATATTCATAAACAAGCATTCACTCACATTTTCTTTTATAGAATTACTTGAGATTCGACTAAAATCTGGACAAAAACACAACTAATGAGCTGAAGTCAAACCTCAAATGGTGGAAAACAGGATAGACATACAGTATATAGACAGGATAACATATATTATTTATGAAGGAGGTTACAGTCTCTTTATGTTCTGACTTTCATGGGCCCCACAGCTCACTAATCACACATCAATACATACTAACCTCCATTGAAAATGAACTGTCTGTCAACCAACATGGATAGAACTGAGAGAGAACTGTTTATTATGCAACTTGACATGTTGGATAAATTACAGTAGAGAGAAGAATCCTTCCCAAACCGAACTAATTAAGACAAATCTAACAAACAAAACTCCTCCTTCTGTATCTGTGTCCGCTCATCGTGAATCGTATACCATCTATCTGTGTTCTCCCTTTGATCCGGATCTGCTTCTCTTCGTTGTGTTCAGGCATCTGCTGGTCAACAAAGGCTCGTTTCAGAGGAAGCGGATGGCCGTGCATGTTAATGAAGACGTTCTTTTCACTGTTGAAGTTGGCCAGACGTGTGCCCTCCGCAGCCTAAAGAGAGCTCACAAACGCCACATCTGCTCCAGCCAAATAGGCCGGAGTTGATATGTCGCAGTGCCAGGTTTTTACTCCAAAATGCTGTAAACAAACTTTTTCTGGGGAAAAATATACATAAAGTTCAGTCGAGATTATAAGTTAGTATTCCAAGAATATCCAGGATCCTCTGAAGCTTTCTACTCTATCCTTACAAAACACTATTACTGGCTATTTGTTAGGACATGGGGGGAATAAAATTACAAGGGAAATAATAATTCTTTTAAAATGTTTGGAAAGAAGGACTAGCACAGGAAAAAGAGAGAAATAATTAAATAAAAAAAAGAAAAATAGCATGTCAACAACTTTGATTAAAATTAATCTAAATTCAGGAACTGAATTTCAAAATAAAATGGACATAATACTTGTAATAGTCTGGTGCTCTGAACATTTTTTCGCTGTAATGTGTGATATAACATCAGGTGTATCTTGTGCATATTATATCAATAATGTCCACAATGTGCTGAATTCCCCAGATGACTTCGTCCAGCGCCCTCTGTGACCTCTGACCTCCCTCCACTCTTTGTATTTCCAGTTGGAGAACAGAGCCGCTTATTACATGATAAATTGTGTCTTTGTTTGATGATAAATCGCGGACGACTACAGACTGTCTCATTGTTTGCTTCAAACACTGAAACTCTGTGAGAAGAAACGAGCCAACCAAAGATACTGGAAACATCGATCATTTGTCTCTCTTCGTGTATCTGTCTGTCTGATCAAAGTGCGACAGGAGTGAGGCTTCTTTTTTTTAGTGTAGAAACAGTTACAGAGGCATAGAAGTAAAAAAAAAAGTGAGATAATAAGTCAACAGAATTATCTACAAAGTCATCATTTGGATTTATTATCTCTTAGTTTTAACTTAGTGTCTCCAAATGATGACTTATAAAGCAGATTTATTTTTTTTATCTTAGTCACAATTTTGATGAAGTTTTAATTGATTGTATAGTTGACCAATGTTTTGACTTATTTTTTAAGTCTTATACTGTGTACATAACTTTAACTATAACTATAACCAAAATGATCTATCTTTAATTTAATATGCTAAACATATGACTTATAAAGTACGTGGTGTTAGGTGTTTAGGTAAATCATAATTCTGACATAGTATCTCATAATTGTGAGATAGTACACTAAATATAGAGTATACATTTTTAATTTTATATATTAATTCATGTAGTGTCTTATCAGTGCTAACTTTTCATTCATATTTCTATTTTTTCTTTGCAGAAATATGCTGCAATAAATATGTTTTGCACTTTATAAGACAAAGTTTGTTTTGTTTTTTGTCATGGTTTGCAACTTATACTATAAGTTATAAAGTTATAATATAAAAAACAGTCAAAACATAATAGTTTCATATGAGATAGCACAGTAAAATAAATATTCTGACATATATATACATACACACACACACACATTAAAAGTCGTCAGTGCTCTCACTCTATCACTATCCTTTTCTTTCTCTGTTTGAAAATGCCTCCGTGCAGATGTGTGTTTTGTGGTTATATGGTCAATAAACTTTTTGGCTGAACATCATGTTTGATCTGATGAAGTCACTTTCCTGGAAAAAGAAACCGTTGTCATGTTTGCGTATTAAAATTAAAAGAAAACAGCTTTTAAACTTTACAAATCTTTTTTTTTTTTCAATTTGTCAGTTTTTCACCTGCAGCACAGCCAAAGTCACAGCTCTGACAGATTTTACATTTTCACAATCAAGCCCCTCTTTCCTCTTTTCTCCTCTCTTGTGTCTCTTTTAGCATTTTGTCTCCCGGGAGACGGCGTCCTCAAATGGCTGATGCGTCCTCAGAGAGAGCCCAGGGGTCCCTGAGCTGAGCTGTCGTCGTGGCAACCGTTCAGCGCCTCCCACCGGGCTGGAAAAGGTTTTGCCAGGGCGCTGAGTCATCACCTGGCAGCCAGTGTTAACCTGACATCAACACACACACACACACACACACACACTGAGGTTACTGGTGTTCTGGTTTTTAATTAGATTTTTGATTATTTTTATGGAGTAATTTTAGTTTGTTTCTCTGTTTTTAAAGTCGGAGAAAGTTGCTCCATCAACCATCGTGTGACCTCTGACCTTTGATGTCCTCATTACTCAACTTGTTTTTGTGTTTTTGGCAGGACAGAACTTTCTTTTCAGTCTCTGAGAGGAAAAAAAGTTTAAATAAATAAATAAAAACCCACATAAAATCATTATCTGTTGTGTCCTGTAATTCTCCTAATTCTGCATTAGAGGGCAGCAATTTGTCAGACACAAATCCTACAACTACATATCAGATCTATAATAACATTAATTCACATATAACACTATGAACTATAAAGTAAAACACATATTTTTCTCAAAATTATCATAATTTTTCCACTAAAGTATTATTTTATCATGTGATCAAATGGTCAGCGCTCAGAAAGGGTGGAGTTTATGGATAAAGGCAGTTTGGACAGCTGCAACTTAACATATTTTAACCTTAATTTATTTGGATGTAAACTGTGATGAAGGAATATGTAGTTTGTAGTCTTAAAAGTCATAGCAACAGTTCAGTTTTTCTTCTTTTTAAACTCAAACTGAGATTAGTTTTTACACTTAGCACTTCCTAAAGGTTTATTCCCTCTTCTGTGTCCTCGCCATCAAGGTGGTGCCCGTTGTTGTTCCATCTTTTAACCTCTGCGTGGCATCTTAGAGCCACAAACGTCAGGGTCAAACGGGTATCGGTTCAATCTTTGTTAAAACTCTCATCAATCAGTTGCATTGATTCCTTTAAGAGTCCCATTTAGTCAGCAGGCTGCAACCGATGAAGTCAGTGATTCAGTAAGATCCTTTATTTAAGTAAAAGTACTAATACCAGTGAAAAGCCCCTTAAAGTATTAAAAGTACTAAACCAAGTGGAATGTCTCCTGTGGCTGCTGTTTTATATGACTCGTGCACTCAAGCAGGATTTTACTGTTGTAGTTGGTTGATGTGGAGCTTTTTGATTATTTTCATCATGGATTCATCTGCTCCATTTTCTCCATTCATTGATTAATTGTTTGTTGGTTTGTAAAGAGAACTTGAACAGAGAGACAATGGTTGTCTCAAAAGTTTCTATGAAGAACGTTTGAATCTAGATCACAGATGGAAAAACTTTGGCCTTTTTCTGTTGATTTCAACAGTGTAAAACTGCTAAAATTGTGGAACAGACAAAGCAGTTCAATTCATCGTGCTCCCGGCTGCAGCCTTGGCGGTGGTTTAAGCGCTGTTGACATTATGCCCGGTGGTATTATGGTGTCCGCCCTGGCTGGGGTTTCCCTCAGCTGGATTACTTCCCTGGCATTGCCTGGCTGCGGATCACAGCGTAATCTGGATAGATCCTCAATCTGTCAGTCATACCCGAGTCCCATCTGGCTTATTTGGTTGTTCAGACCACAGCGGCGGACAACCCTTAATAAAGCTGGATAATACGAAGGAGGAAGGTGTTTTCTGGACGGTCGGGGCCACTGTGAATCTTCCTGAGCAGGGTTTTACCTTGAGTTATGGCTGCAATCAAGCCACTCAGGTGATTTGTGAAGGTCAGTGGTTGTCGCCTGGAGCTCAGAGAAGATGATTTTCTGTCTTCCAGTGTCCTTGTGTCCCTCCAACACACTCTCACTCCAAAAAAACTTTCATCTTGAAAAGTTATAAGGTTTCTATTTCTCCCTTCAATTCTGCAGACAGACAGGAACAATTCAACTCTTTTTCACCAGATAAGTTACTTCTTATTTCACATATTTTTATGACAGGAGTGTTATCACTTTGTTGCAAAAATTCAATTAAGATAAATCCATGTTGCTGACACATTCCTCTTAGTTTTTAGCAGTGCACGTTGTGCACTCAGATATCTGATGTCTGAAACATAAACTGTAAAGTTAAGGTAAAATATCATGATTCAAAAAATACCTGTTAAATCCCTGAAGTTTTTAGTTTTGCAGATGAGTAATTCTACAGATTTTACCGGAATTATTATAATCAAACATCTTCAATAAAGTGACGTTACTAATGAACGTGATGTGACGTCACACTGGTTTAACTGTGTTTTGTTGTTGATGTCAATCCATAAAACTACAAAAATGGTGGGAAATGTGTCTACTCCTGAGTTTGATTAAGAGTGCAGTACATGTAAAAGTTTCAGTATGAACATCTGATATTACTCCAGTATGCAGACGATGTCGGACTATACCTTTAACAAATGAAAGTGATTTTAGCTACACATAGAAACACACATCAACTGAATAACGTCTTTTGGTGGTGTTGTACCGAGCCACTGTTGTGGATTATTACCTGCGCCCATCTCTGTAGCAGGGCTGTGCAGCTGCAGAGTGGCCATCTCATGTCACATCTTCCCCTCTGTAAACCCATAATCCTCTCCTACCACAACTCTCACCCCCTTCCCCCCACCCACAATGAGATTAGAGGCTCCTGGATCAGAGCGCTCTATCCTCCACACAAACAAACACACACCTACCCGATGGCCTACATATCTATTTCCTCCTTCCAGTTTGGGCTACTTGGACTGACGGGGAAACAAACTATAAGACAATAAAAAGGTTTGAAGGCCAAACAGAACAGACTGTAGACTAGATAAAGGTGAACAACATCCATCGTAAGATGGACACAAACATCTCCATCTTAGACATTCACTGTACTCCAGTAGTCCAGAAATCTCATAAAAAAGAGACATAAATCAGATTTTCTATAAAGAATTATTTCCTTTCTTTAAACATTAAACATCCAGAGACACTTTTCAGTCATCACTGTGGGAGTGTCAATGTTAACGCCGGCGAGGAACAACAAACAGGCTGTAATCCAAGCCTTGAAATAATAAAACTCATTAAAAAATAGAAGAAGACTGTAGTGCCGCATATCATACTGTTTTTACCTTGATGTCAAACTACTCCACTTCCTGTACATTACCATCTGTCTAAAGCTGTCTGGGTCATCAGAGCCATTTTAGCCTGTTAGTGAGTTAATTAAGTGAATCTGACCACTGACGGGTTACACAGCAGGTGGATGTCCTGCCGTCCAGGAAGGAAGTGCTGTGTTTGGAGAAAAGCTCCTCGTTCTTAAGGAGACAGCGAAGCTTTGGGCCTGATTTATCTGTCCTCAGGTCTTCAACATGCGAACATGTCTAAACCAGAGAGGCAAATGTACATGAGAAAGGCTTGACTGTAAGTGGTGAGGAAAGGTTTGAGAGCAGCTGATGAAGCTCATGACACAATCATGGTTGGATCAATATTGAATGATACGATATGATCCATTTACTCTTCAGAACCACAGATATCTTCCTCATCTTTCATGCATTCTTCTTGTCAAAAACGGATGATTAGATTAGCCACTAACGAAAGTAAAGAAAGTGATTTCATGCAGCAGTAAAGACGTCTTCTTGCAGTGATTGCCCAGCATGACAGAGACTACACAGAGCTAATCTTTCTGATACCTGAAACAAATACAGCTCCTGACAAGCACAACACCATATGGTGAACACTAAGCTTCTGTCAGGTCATAACAGCAATGCTCCGAAGTCTCTGAGCGGCCAGCACGTCGCTGTCCTCCAACTTCACTGGAGCCGTCAGAGGGGATTATTGATGTCGATGAGCACTTCATTGAGCTGGGACTTCTAAATGAATGAAATCAGCAACACAATACAAAGAAGTGACCGTGTCTTTGAAAGGATGCTGGGTATACCAACATAACCAATTTGCAAAATTAGGAGACTTATATTTTGTTATCAGGGGAGTTGATAAACCAGAAAACATTTTCTCCATAAAATATGATCCACCAAATAGTCGGTGGCTTGTGAAGTAAAGAGTTATGCACATCAAAACATTAATACTAAAACTCTATCTGACAACATTTCTTGACTTGGCCATGCGGTCGTTTGTTATAATTACATTTGTGCAGATCACCATTAAAACTCATGAGTAAGAACATCAACTTTTATTGGATGTAAAAAATCTTTGTCAGAGCTGATTACAACATGAATAATTAGAGACTACCGAGGCAGATTCATTAAACTGAGGCTGAAATAAAAAATTAAATTAGCAGCCAGAAGCTTCACAATCAGGCTGAAGACGGGAAGTGTGTCAGCGTCACGCTTGTGGACGTTGTTGTCTGCTGTTGCTCGGATAACCGGTGACCTCTCAACAACAGGAAGTGCCCTCCATCCTCCTCTGATGTGAGTGCTCAAACAGCTGCGGCAGCGAGGACTTGAAACAGAAACGCAAGAGCTCATTATGATAATAGGAATTGGCCGGGGAGCTTTTCAACAAGATTAAAAACAACTTGATTAAACCGTCTGTCAGTCACGTAGCTCTGCCCTGAGCCACTTTGAAATCCTGTGAGTGAAATGAGAATCACAGCGTCTGCAGATAACAACATGAAAAAAAAAGAAACAACGCTGTCCGACCACTTTGTGAGTAGACTTTAAAAGTGACGTCACATTTTTAGAATATTAGAGTTAAGAGTAAAAATACTTTGCGTTAAGTACAATTTTGTTACTGCGTTGAATATTCTCTCTTTAAATGTTTTCAGAAACATATTTTAGTTACTGTTCAGCTATAATGCAAGTTTCTCCTCCTTGAAACTGGACTCAAAACCGAACCAGCAGTTCCAGCTCCACGCTCACGTTCAAATATGGTCACTTCTGGCTCCAAACTAAGGTGGTAACAACCATAATGCCAAACTTGAGTCTTCAAATCAGTTGTCCACAAGCCAACGGGAGACATAATGGTGAGTTTATAAGTGAGAAACTACAAATTAATCCAACAGCAAAATGCAAGGCAGACTCAGCTAGAAGCTGAGTTGTGTACAGTGCTTTCACTCACATCTTAATGTGGTAATGATTTACTCATGTTAAAATGCTACAAGGTGCACCTTTCACCTTCCCTCACTTACTTTTACCTCCATTAATCTCGCACCTCCTCTCTGAACTCAAAAGCTAAATGTTTTTCGGCCTTCATTTGCCCCAGCTCCTCCCCCATCAGTCATAATTATCAGTCATGACTGATGAAGCCGCCAACATAACAAGACATCCACTTCATGAGGCCGGTCACTTTTGGTGTAACTACCGGAAGTCGTCAAACTCAGCTTTCATTTAGTCAAGTGTGGGTATGAGCGTGTGTATGGCTGTTAAAACATTTGGAGGGCCTTGTGAAGTCGTATAAATCTCATTTAACTGGGTGAGCTGGTGAGGCATGTAAACCCATTGCAAGGCCAAATGAGAATTAAAGCTCCATAAAAAAGGTTAAATGGCTGTTTCACCTCCGGGCCATATACACAGAGTGAGTGAGCACGGCTGATATATCAAGATGTTTGGACACAAAGATAATGAGCTAAAGAGACATTCAACAAGTGGAGAAAGGGGCTCAAGCTACCCGGGTGGTGGTATTTAAATCCGTGTGTAATCCATGTTTAAAAAGCGTTCCAGACGTCCCTTTCCCCAGCGATGCATTCCAGCTCCTCCTGGAGGTTCCCGAAGCATTCCCAGGCGACATAGTCCTTCCAGACTGGATCTGCCTTGAGGTCGTACCCAGAACAAGAGAAGGTATCCTAATCAGATGCCCGAAACACCTCAGCTGGCTCCTTTCGATGTGAAGGAGCAGCAGCTCTATTCTAAATCCCTCCAGATGTCTGAGCTGCTAAGCTTGAGCTACTAGGTGAGGGTTGGCACATGCTGGTCTGAGAGCTTTGCCGTCTGGTTGCTGCCCCAAGAGAAGGAGTATGTTGCTATCTAATGCTTACCATACTAATTAAACTTTAGTCTAGTCTAGTAATTAAACTATCCTAGGTCTTCTGCTAAGACCTAGAACTTTGAAAGAAAGACCCATTTAACTTGATTCCGGTTTTGTCTCTCATCAGTCTTAGGAATACCCCCCTTAATGTGTGACCATAATAGCAAACAAAATCTGTCTCTCTGTATTGTAGTTAGACATACTGAGTCCCAAACTGTAAAATTGCTCCGCAAATAAGACTTTATATGTCCACTGTGTAAGATTTACCAGACTATGTTGACAGAATATGGCAGATATGGGATATAATATGCATAACAAGTGGGTTCAAAACAGTAATTATACTGCTGGACGCCGCTAAATCCTACACACTCAAATCCAAATCTGTGCGGGTAAAACTGCCCAGCACTAAAATAAAATGAACTCAAAATAAACTTCTTTTTATATTGCTTTTTTTGGGGGGGTTTTATATCTTGTCTTATTGCCTTTCTATCTAAAGCACTTTATCATGTTGTTGAAAGGCGTTATTTCCTCAACAGAGCACACACACACACACACACACACACACACACACTGTGTCCCTGTATTTTAATTAGACTTTATTATAACTGTATGGTAATGAGCATAAATTGAGGATGCAGAAACTCATTTAACTCCCCAATGTTTTAAAACTCACACAGGCAATCCAGACAGATAGCTCAGGTTGCCATGGGAAACGTGGACAGAGAGGTTTGTGGGTAATTGGTGTTGAACTGAAGTGGGCGGCAGCGAGGGTTCAGGGATAAAGATTTTACAAAAGGATACCCTGCACAGAGGATTCAGCTCTACAGTGTAGAATTATATAACCTGGGCAGAATCTCTGTTCCTCTCTATTGATCGATCGCCGGGTGTCGTTTGTGAAGCCCCTCTTGAGATTTATCCCCTGGCTGCAGAGCTGTAAATCTGTCTTTACGCTGAAGTAAACACTTCAGACTGGACAGACAGTCAAACACAAATGACCTCTTTTAACAATGAAAGCTGCTACTGTATTTTTCGCCAATATTTTGAACCCAAATTCTTAAAATAAAATGTTATAAATGAATTTAAAGCTGCATTCTGGACTGGAAATGTATCTTTGAAAACGGTTTCAATATCCAGAAATGTTCATTTTTGTTGTCAGGAATTTAAAGCTCCGTAAGAGAATTTAAAATATGGTTGAAAATAGTTTGCATGTACGGTAGAAATCAAAACAGTGGTGTGGAACATTCAGCATAAATTTTGTAAATCCCCACTTTCTGTCCAATGTTTTCTTCATTTGTATGATTGACTGTTAAATTGTGAGAAGAATTTCTTTGTTAGCCTTAGTTATACAGAGCTGCTTTTACAAAAGCAGAGCTCCATCTATCACAAATATTATTTATTTAGCCACAGGTCGGATTCGAACCCGCAGCAAACATGGGGCTGATGGAGCTAAACACCGCACATATTAAAGCTACTCCATCTAAAATGGCCATTTACAAGGTTACTCCATCCATTTTCAGGAAATTTGGTGTTTCAATTGAGTGAGCTATGAAATATTTGACCCCATCAATAACAGACGTCCTGCATTTTCACACCTACAAGATTAATTTGTATCATTTGAAGCTGCTGCTAAAACACTGTACATCCATTTGTGAATGGAAGACATCATTACCCTCTGTTGATCATCCTGTATCCTGTTTGGTTTCACCGTGTTGTCAGAGTGGGTTTCTCTGGATTTCAAATAGAAGATCAGGAGCATGACTAAAATCCTAACACATTATAGAAAGATAACCTGAAGACACAAGGAATAATGAATAGAAGACTGTACATTCAGCTTTTTCCTGAAACTGGCCATTGACCAAACCTCTAAAGGATTATTGCATTGATTTATGGTTTGCATAAATGCAAATTTTATACATTTATCACCAGGAATTAACACAAAATCCTAAAAAAAATGCTGCCTAAGGACAGAAGGGGCTGCAGATTTCACGTGTGAATGTTTGCCTGAAGATATAGCCAGCTAATCCGCAGCCTTTTCCCGCCGCTACGACTGAAGGAAATGATGAATAAGTCATTTCCAGTGAACAGGTTGTGCAGCCTCGAGTGTGGAGATGTAGTAAACGGACAGATGGAGGCGAGAGAAAGAGAAATGGGCTGGGGAGAAGACAAGAGGAAGTGAAATAACACTGGTGGAGGAAGAAGAATGCTTGAAGATGAAATCTCCTGTTCTCTCAGCAAAAAGTCAATTTTATGCTGAACATTACTGGGCTTTGGTGCAGCAGGAGCAATATTTTTCCTGTAGACCTTTGACTTTGGCACCAATAATGCAGATTAAAGTGATCTGATTGTATTAACATCCTCCTTTACTTTATTATTTCCATTTTCTTCAACTTAATGCTTTACTCTATCACATACCAGAGAGAAATCTTGTATTTTTTATGCCAATACATTAATTTTTGGAATGTTAGTTAAAGATTAAGATTACAAAATATAATTAACAAATAAATAATGATGTATTATTATAGCTTCATTGATTTATGGGGCAAAATACATAGATAAAGTATAAAAAGTAGTAAAATTAGCTAAGAATAGCAAAGAATATAACGTCCTACATACATCTTTATGAAATGAGCCTTTCTGCATAATGAGTACTTTTACTTCTGGTACTTATACTCATTTGGACCCTAATACTTGTGTACTTAAGCAAAGTTACTTGCTACTTTTACTTAGCTACAACATCTGAGTACTTCTTCCACCACCAACTTGCCAATTTTCAGATATTTTAAGGATTCTCACATGTAGAACAATATATACAACATAGCTCACGTTGTTTGAGAATATATCCACCTTTTCAGTGGAAGACCTTCCTTTCTTTGCTGGTATTTTAAGTATTTGGAACACATTTTCCTGTATTGGAATTCAGGCAGCATCTCAAATAAACCAAATTCCTGGTGTCTCTTCCCATAACCAACCCGTTTGACAAGCAAACGGTCTGTTATTCTGATGCAAAGCAATAGCGAGGCTCCCTGATAAAACAGTGAATAGAAGGCTCCTTTTCAGATCCCACAGTCCCCATTCAGCCCAGCTGAATAGAAGCGTCAAATCCAGTCTAAGCCTCTAATAAGAGCTGAACTTCAGGGGCAGCAACGGCCACTCTTGAGTGAGTCGTATTCAACTGAAAACTTTCACTTCTTTATACAAACTCCCAGCTTTTTGCGCCAAATTTCTCAGGATGCGTCTGACTCTTTTAGGGCTCTCTCTTTGTCTTATAGGTCCAGTGTGTAACATTTACGAGGATCTATTAGCAGAATATGATATTCATAAGAGTGTATAATCATCTAAAAATAGGAGTTTTTACAGTAACCCAGGGTGGATCAGACAGACACTGGCTCTCGTTAAGGCCATTTCAATTTCGTGTACACACTTGGAAGGGGGTGGGAGGTAAACAAAAAAGTACATGAAATAGTATCAGGACATCCTTTGGTGACATTAGTGCACAACAATGACAACACCAGTAGGTTTATTACAAAAAATCGATCTGCGTCTCTGGTGATATAAATAAAAAACAACCATCTTTTGGCACACACAGTGAGGAAGAATTGTAACTTTGGTGACCCTCTTAACGGCGAGCAACGCCGTCAGTTTATGACCAATTACCAGCAAGACTGAATACTACAGATCTAACTGTGATCAGCATCAGGGTGAAAAGCAGCAAATCTTCACATTCAAGAAGCTGGAACTGGGCATTTTTCTTTATGAATGAATTAAACATTTAATCAATGGACATATTGATTACTCAACTAATTGTTTCAGCACTACAAGCACACTAAAAGTAAATTATTATACCCATTGAACTACTATAAAGATGTTGATAGGAAACAGTATTCTGAAGTTTTCAATCACATCTTATGGTTTCTGAGTGGATGATGTTTGAGATGGAGGTTGTTCAACTGTCTCCAAGGTCAGGAATACACTTTCATGCTTAAGTTGATTTTGTAACTGATATGTCTTTCAGAGACTGTTTTGGAGTATATATGCTCATAAATATATAAATAAAGATGTGATTGAATAAGGAGAAAATTGTTCAGATTCGGTCTGTTGAAGTGCTTTTCGTCATGTGAAATAAATGAAAACTTCAGCCTATTTGATTTAGCTGGTGGTCTCCTCAGCCTGAGATGGTGAAAACAGTTGAGAAATCCTTTTCTGAAAGTGCGGTACCAAGGTGACTCTGGCTTGCTGAGTGGATATCAGAGCCCTGTGCTGATCTCCAGTCACTTCAAAAGTCGTCTTAGAGATATCCATCATATCCCCCCTCGGCCCCTGACATCTGCAGAATGAGAAAGCATGTGGAGGGCGGTTAGATAAATCACCATGATTTCACTTTCCTCAAACTGCTGAAACATTCATCATGCACTCTGCGTATAAAAAGTAAGGTAGAGAGATGCCTGATGTTTTCTAAAATCCTACAGCTTTTGGAATGTGATTGAACTGTCTAAATCCAATACAAAGCATGAGCTGAATAAGATAAGAGCTTATGAATTCAGGGCAAAAAGACTGAAAAGTGAAGGTTTAGGTGAGGACTTTTCACCTTTGATGTTGGTTTAGGATGGCTTTTTGAGGAGCACATATTGAAGTCAAATAAGAAGCAGAAAAATGTAGGAAATGAGATCTTGTCCAGAAGGACAGGAGTTTAGGTATTTCATGATCCTTTCTTATAGGCGTAGCTGCATATACACCTGATTTTCCACATGATTAAGTAGGACAGTGCATTTTAATTGCAGCTGTAAAAGGAGTTACTCCTCTCCTGTTGTCGTTCTCCAGCTGTTGGTCTAATTAGCTGCCTAGTTGGAAACTTTGGGCGCTGAAAAAAAAGCTCCCTCAGGCTTGACTGAGGGGGAAAGGAAAAGCAACACATGGCGCCTCACTGCAGCAAGTATTGCAGAGGTCTGATTTTACAACTTTCCATGGTGGAGCAGATCAAAGTTTTCTTGCAGCTTTGGTGGATGTCTTTGAACATGTTGCGTTCAGGCATCCTAAAATGTTTGATTTCTGTATTTGATGGTGGATTTATGAGGTTGCGTTTGGAATGACGTCCAAACTGTTCGGGAATACAATGCTATCACTTGTGATTTCTCTGCTGTGAACACAGGGAGGGTTTGAACATGTCTCACACGACCACTGATGTCACTTTTTATGTGAACAACTGTGAAACCATGAATGCCTTCGAGGAGCGACTGGCTGCAACTGGTACGATTCAATGCATCCAGACAAGGATGGGCCTGTTCAAGGCGGGGAATGTTGCACCGTTATCCCCCCTTGCCATTCTGTATGAAAGGTACCAAGAAGAATGGAGTATCATTGTTGTTCCACCTCTGAGTTGGCAGTGGAGGGAGTAACAGAGCCAAATTGATGACAGATGAGCAAGAAAGAGAGCGGCAGGGAGTGGTGGTGAATGCGAACGTTGCAGAGGAAAACGTGAGCAGTAAATTGGTTAATCTAGGAGTTTGACAGTGAATAAAGGCTGCACTTTCTCAACTTTCTCAATACTAAAGCAAAGCTTCCATTTGTCCAACAGACTTTGGTAATCTTTGGTGATTAGTCGCCAAAGTTAGGTTACTTAAGGAGCGAATACTTTTTGTACACATAGGCTGGCCTGCCCTCTGATAGGTGGAACTTGTTGGGTGAACATGTCAACCATCCCTGACAAACACATGATGTAAAAAAAAGCAACAGAGGTCAGACCTTTAAAACTTTTGCAGGGTGACAGCTGGCTTTTAACAAGGTTCTTTCTGCTGCTGCCACTGGTGTCTAAATCCAAACCTGCCTGAAATGAAGGCTTCTCTTCTTTTTAATGCTTGCACTGTTAATAATCACCAGGTTTTCTAAATAGTTTCTCACAATAAACCACTGTAATGACACTTTTGCAATGCGTGGTGGGCAACTATTGGAAATATTATAGACAGATGTTGTGAATTGAAGCAGCTTTGCAAGAAAAATGTAAAAGTACAGTTTCTATGTAAAAATACTTTGTATTAATGTTGTACACATCGTAAAAATTTATAGGAATTTACAGTAAAAATGGTAAATTCAAAGTAATTACTGTGATTATAGCACAATACTGCAATTTTAATAATAAAATAATGTAGTTTGACCCTAATTTTGTGGTTGTACATTGCTGAGATGTTAACTTACAGTTTTACAGTATTTTTACACCAATATTGTGTCATTACAGTAGAGGCAGAGACAGTGCAATGCTGTTATTTTCATTTGTGTCACTGCAAAAAAAAAGTGAATCTACTGCTACTGTATTTACAGTAGTTTACTGTAAAAGTACAATAATATATACGTTTCAACATCAACAATGAAACTCTGTAGCAGTTTTTGTTCACACTGTCTTTAATAAAGCTTCATGTTGAGGGAGTCTTCTCTCTGTGCCTGCACTTCTGAACTTATTTCAGGACATTTCATCTCCCTCTTGTCGTCTTGTCGTCTTTTTAGCTTCAGAGCAACTTCTGCCCTCTGCACTGACAGCAGCTTCATACAGCGGAGAGGACAAATCGTTTGAGCGGATTTCATCAATAAGATGAAAGACGGAGGTCCATTAGAGTGATGAAAGCTGTTTTTCTGAGTGTGAAAGAACCCTCTTGTGTATATTCTCTCACACGGTCTTTTTATGCTTTTTTAAAGTGTTTTTTAAATAGCGTGGAAAAAAATCTCTATCAAATAACTCTTTCATCAAAATCTCATTATTAAGTATTAAGCGGTAATCCTTTTTCTTCCACCAGAATTTGTTCATGCATTTTATTTATGGAAAATGAACTTTTTAGAATATTTTAGTGTGGAGCTATTATCCTCTTTGCATGTGTATCACCCAACAACGTTCTCAACAAGCTCCTGCTGCTGTTTATTATTATCAATAGTGCCACCCAGACCATAGCAGTCGCAGAGGGATTTCAGCTCGCCGACAGCGTTTATTCACAAACCCTTAATGAAGTGCGCCTCATTAGCCGAGGACCATCCTGCTTTACCCTTCAGCTCCACTCAACTTTATTTATAGAGTCTGTTAAATTCGCACAATGTGTTGATCATCACTGACTCCAAAGGTTGTTTTTTTGTTTTTGCCCCGCTTATGAAAATCCAGTTTTATTTTCTGTATTGATAATAGTAGTAACAAAAGGCTGTAAAATTTAAATCTTAATATTAATTCAGATTTATTTTCTGTGTTGTTTCAAATATATCCTAGATACATAATTTGTGTGTTGGATCAGTTTGCTTTTATTCAGATCTTCAACCATAAGAAGCTTGGCCTGGAGTTTTTGCAGCCAAGCAGCATGAAAGCAATAAAAAAAATAAAACTATAGAAGACATTAAAGAGTGAAACCACTATAAACTGTGTTGGAAAAGGTCACGATGAAATGTTAGGCTGTGCTGAGAACAGAAAGTTTATGATTTTATTAAGTGTGTTTATTGCACATGGACAAATTCCAGGATGGTCCTGAAAATGGATTTTTGCTTTGTTATATCATCTGCTGATGTTTTGACAAACATTTAGGTTCCCAGGTGATGAGTTGCTATGTCTTTGGGGATACCCCCACTGTCCAGCACCACCATGAAGTCAAAATGTCTTTGTTTTATGACCAAAGACTCATAAACCTCAGATGCACTTGATCTATAAAAGTGAAAGTGATGTTTTATGTTTGGATTTGGGCAAAATTCAGTGCCATAAAATGATGCCTCTCCTTGTGCTCTGGCCTTTATTTGGCTGATATCATGTAGTCTGATTACAGCATAACAGTTTGTTGAACTAATGAGGTGACATCCATCTGTTTTCACCCATCTGTCTATCCGTTATCTGTCGCTTCTCTGCAGCTCTCAGCTCTCCTGCCTTGTTCTGTGGGGAATATATTCCCTTCAAAACAAAACAGAAATAGTGAGAAATACCATCACAATTACCCAGAAGCCCAAAGTGTCACCTTTACAATGTTTGTCCAAATCTCAACATTATTATAATGATAATACATGAACATTTCCAAATGCTATTTGACCATTTGATAGTCAGTGCTGTATCTCTACTTGTTTCCACAAGAAATTTACTTCACAATTCAGAAAACCTTATACCAACAGATGTCGAACGGACGTGGGAAGCTCTGTGGGTGCTTTGGCTGCAGCCATGTTAACAGTCCTGCCTCTGCCGCCTACCAGCTAATTTAAAAACTGGCAAAGACGTGGAGCTGAGGTGTGTTGAAAGAATCCTGGCTGCTCAAATAAGCCTGTAATGGCACCACCTGTCAATCAAAACAGCCTTGCTGTTAATTATGCATAACTTTAAGCCTTAATATAATTCAAACAGGTGAATTATATGAAAATTCACCCTCAGTACAGGTGTCATGAACAGGGAAATTAGCTATAGAGACCAAAACAGTTTTTTGTACCAGGCTGTAAACATGTTTATTTGGACATTTTAACATGGGGACTTATGGAGACTGACACACTTCTGGAGCCAGCCTCAAGTGGACGTTTAAGGAACTGCAGGTTTTATCACTTATGTCAAAAATAACAAATGTTGCTATCCCGAGATAACAGAAAGATCTCAATCTTGCAAAACTTTCTTTTCACGATATAACAACATAATTTAATTTGAGATCTCAAGAAAACAAAAGGTCTAGTCTAGTATATAAAATCACTTACAATGATTTAATATACTAGACGTATAGTCTAGTATTGCAGCATTATCTGGGGAAAGAAAAATACATTTTGGTGTTGAAATGAAATAAAATGAACTTGTTATCCTGAGAAAACAGAGGAAATAAAATACATGAATGTATGACGTCTGGAGCTTTCGTAAATAATTAATTTCTGTGTCTATCAGCTAATCATGTAGGCCAATTGACTAACCACTTCAGCTGTGTTGGGTAGGTTATAATAGAACATCATATTTTTTTTTACAAACTCTTCATAAAACCTCACATTTGTAGTTGAGTAAAAAAGTAATTAGTTACATTCATTAATTAATTAAGGGTATTAATGCAGCAGTTGGGGACTGTAGTACAGTGTGCGTGTGTGTGTGTGTGTGTGTGTGTGTGTGTGTGTGTGTGGCTCCGCCCCCTGCCCGTGACGTCACCCACCCTCCTCCAGCACAGCAGCTCTCCTCCAGACCTCCGGCAGACCGGAGCAGAGGCGGACGGAGAAACCGGCGTGTCGGCGTCTGTATCCCCGCTGGAAAAACTTCTCGGACTGGGAAACCTTTCACTACTTTGTTTTTTTCTTTTTCTGTGTTTAAATCTTTGACACAAATGAAGCGAGAAAAGAAAAGAAACGTAGTAGTAGTAGCAGAAGAAGGAGAAGAAGTGGCACCGGGCTCTCCATCGGCTCTTCCTCACCTTTCCCTCACTTCGCACCGACCCTGAGCGTCTGGGCTTCCAGGCAACCGGAGGTCAGTTCAAATTACAACATATTTAACACAGAATTACGCCTAATTATCAGTTAAAGCAATTAATTGATTCATTTTAGTCACTAATATAACAGGGCAATGTGTGGAGATAAATTCGGCTTCATTCAAATGAATTATCTGTAGTGTTCCTATGATATGTGCTCTGTTATAATTCCTCATGTGTATTTGTGCTTTACAGCGAGTTTGTAGCTGCATTTATTCTACTTCTATAGCATTTTGTAATGGTTTTCCATTAGATGCATAGGTGTTTAATCTTTAATGCAATGCCTTATTCTGAGTTCATGGTGCTTAAGAGTGAGTATTGTTGTTTATTTCTGTGTTTTCCTGTGCCTTATTCCCTGTAGTATCCCTCCAGTATTAATGAATCTGAAAGCCTTGCTGGCTGCTCTTCTTTCCCCTCCTTTTTTATTTATTTCTGGTTAATTAGCCTATAAATATTCACACATTTGCATAAAAAACACACGTTGCAGGGGAAAAGCTCATCAGCAGATGGGAGATAAAAATGACTGGACATGACAAGTTGACAATTATGGGGGTGTATTGTCGCGTGTGCGCCTTTTCAGTGCGCGTCCACGTCTCCTCAGCCCTGCCAATAAGGTCATCTGATAAGCTGAAAATCCCTCTCTGCTTCTATCAGACAGCCTCAAGGTTTGACACACACACACACACACACATTGTCTTATAGCCTGCAGTCATCCGCGACTCTATTTAATTAGATGGAGCCTGATTTTCTGTGTGTGTGTGTGTGTGTTGAAAATATTTTGCGTTTAGGACACACACACACACACTCACACACTCACACATCAGGGACTGGGTCTTAGAGGAATGTGGGTTTTTCCAGTGGACTTATTTTCCTCGTCTTTCTCACAAATCCTCCACATCCATCTTCCCTTTTCTCCCGATCTGCTTCCTGTTTAGTCTGCTTCCCGTGGTCTAATTTTATTTCTATAGCGCCAGATCAGAACAGATCTCATGACACTTTCCATGTAGAGCAATGTTATTCAAGAGACTCAACAATTCCCACCATGAGTAAGAGCTCGCTGACAGTGGTAAGAAAAAACATCCTTTTAAGGATAGTTTAGACCAAATCTGGCGTTGCGGCAGGGTTGCGCGGCGTTGTGTCTGTTTGTGCTGGATGTAATAGATTGATACTGGTGCTTACTCACCCTCATTCACTGTCTGTGTTGCTCAACCACTGCTGTCTCCCTTTCTCTTAAACTATCAGACACAAATCCAATTAAACTTTTTTTTTGTGTCACTATTTCACGGCGTAAAGCTGAGTGAGACTAGAGTTTAGTCCAGCAATCCACCTGGATACTCTCAGTTTCAGAGACCAATCTGATCGTCTGGTTTGCAGTTGCAGCGTGACGTTGGGTTGCGTTTCTCCAAAAGTTGAATTTGGCTCAACTTCTTCGCCGCAGGTCGGTGTGCCGCAGCGTCAGATTTCGTCTGAATTCAGCCTACAAGGCAGAAACCTTGAGAAAAACCTGGCTCATGGTGGGCTGCCATCTGCTGCAACTGGTTTCCTATTCCTCATCTCCTCCTCCTCTTATTTCTTCTCCTTTCCTTTTCTTCACATCCTCCTCTTCCTCTTCTTTCCCTGTTCTGCTGCCTCCTTCTCTTCTTCTTCTTCATCTTTGTCTCTTTTTATTCACACCCCTCCTTTTTGCTCACATGTTCTTCGTTTTTCTTCATCTTGGCCTCATTCCCTCTTCCTCTACAACTCCCTTGCCTCCTCTTTACTTCTTCTTCTACTCTTATTCCTCTCTCCTCTTTTTGAGTCCTTCCTCTCCTCATTACTTTAGTCTCTTTCCTCCTTTTTTCTCCATCTTCTGCCTCATCTTGACTCCTTTCCTCCTCTGCCAAACTTTGTTTCTTCTCTTCCTTTTGCCGGCTCATTCTCCCCATCTTCCACTCCCCCATTCCTCCTTTCTCTTCTTCTTCTTCTCCTCTTCCTCAGTTAACAAACACACACACAGACCCTGACTCAACAACTTATTGTACACACTCTCCGATACACACTCTCTGTTGTCTTTCACTACACCACCCACTCTCACCCCTCGCGGCGAAGCCTGAAAACTAGCTTGTCATCGTTTTCCAGCACTGTGCGAAGGTGTGCTCCATTTTGTAATTAATGGCCGCTCAGCACAACACACACACACACACACTCAGACTGTGTAACTTAAATTTAAAGCTTTACTTAAGTAAAATCATTAGCATCAAACTTGGAGCTTGGATTCCCCCGGGCACAGCTCTGTGACGTCGCGACCACAGCCAGTTTTGCCTGCTTGACTTAAACTTACTCAGATTGGATAATTTTCATTGGTTTATATGCTTCTATCATGGGTACGAACGCTCCATAGTTAAATAGTTTGCCTTTTGTCTGTTTCTATAACCCTAACCCTTGTCTAGAACGGCTCCGCCAGAACGTGTTAGGGCCGTTCCCAGTGGGACTGAGCCGTTAAAGTACCAGAAGTAAAAATACCGATACATAGCCCGGCTTTTATTTGGTTCAATCACTGGACTCTACCTGCTTATATCTAGGACAGTCCAAAACTCATGCTCAGCAAAGATAGGAAATACTATCAATTTGTTTTCCTAAACCAGTACTGTATAAAATTAGAATAATTCATCTGAATGCTCAGAGAGACGCCGCATCTAGGCCAACCTCATACACAGATTCACTCCCATGACAATTAACAATGCTTGTTGTACGGCACTCGGCATGAAGACACAACAGCGAGGAGCCTATTTGACATACTGAAAACTCAACAGAGAAGGGCGGGGACACTTTTTTTTTGTAGCCAGCAAGGTAGTGAAAACAAACACACCCAAGAACACAGTGCAGGAAGTTTATGTTCATTAAAGAGTGGTCTTTTGTTTAAATTGGGGAGAATCTAACCAATCTAAGCAGCTTAGAAGTAGATCAAGCGAGCTTTGAGAGGTTTCCTAGATCCAAAGAACTTCCATAAAAATCAGACCCAGTATCCAGTTGAGACCTGCTATTTGTCAACTGTGTAGCCACACCTGGTGAGTAAAAGGGACTCTGCAATCAATTGCGGCTCGGCACATGAGACATTAAGCTTACCCACTGAAGCTGAGTAAACCTTGCTGCCAAGGAACTTAAAAGGCAACAGACACGACTCATCTCGTCGGAGTAAATCTGTCCTGTATCCTTCCCTACCCTGAATCATACCATGACAACACAGTAGTGTTGTCCCTGTGTGAATACTGGCGATAATGGTAGAATACCACTTACTCCAGAGTTTCCAGAGTGTGAAGGGATCAAACTTTCCAACCTCAAGACCTCAAAAATAGGGAGGATTTCGAAACCAAAGCAAGATTTGTTTCCTGCATTCTGACTTCTAAAGAATTAAAAAATAAAGTAAGTGCACTGAAAGAGCATTTTTATGTTAAATACTTTTAATTCTCAGGAAAGAATCTGTGCATGCCAGAGTCTGTGTAGCATGTAAATCCCCCTGTGTTGCATCCGTGTCCTGGTTTTTCAGCAGGTATACACACTGTGCAGCATTGTGACGATGAAAAGGAGAAAATGTCTGAAGATTTGAGAAATAGGGGAGAACGTCGACCTCAGGAGAAAACTCGTAGAGGGTAAAGGAAGATGGGGAGCTTTGACAAGTGAGACGACTGATTATGGCTCCCATTGGTGCTTTCAAGGACTCCAGGACTTAACTTTCAACTTCAACTTTCAATGCTTTTCACTAGATTATTCCTTGAATAAAAAAAGTCATGCTCTGTGTTGGATTTAGTTTGCAAGTTGGCTTTCATGAACTTAAAAACAACGGCTGATGGTAGATGATCAATCTAAAAAGTTTCACATGATTTGGAAGTTGATGATAATCATGTGAAATATCCCTTAAACCTTTTCTCAATTCTGAGAAAATCTTTTAGAAAAACAAGTCCAACAGATGAGAAGATAATATATCCTCATTATCTAATAAATTTAATCAGTGTCTCTTGAAATGGTTGAAATATTAAACTGCATCACATTAGCCGTAATGATTTGGCAGCGCTGGCTTGTGTTCTCGCTTCATTAATCAACATTATTACTTCATCAGTAAAAAAGTATGTTAAACCCTGTTCATGGAATTATAAACGCTGGTTAATGTGACAAAAACACTTTTGCATTTTCTCTTAATTTATTACTTTAATACATTTATAGAGTTTTATCACATCATAGATCTGTTAATGCTTTATGAATTGCTACATGGCAGTTTTAAAACGAGACAGTGGGAGTTAAATTATCGCTTTCAAAACACTTAATGTTGCCACTTCCTCTTCCTGAATGCAAACCTCTCTCCTTAAACTGAAGAATCTCCTCCGGCGGCACTAAAACGCAGCACTTAGCGGGCTCATTTACCTGGAAATTCATCCTGAGGTGAGAAAGGAGCGATTGTAATATTTTACGGATGAATTTCTCCGGTGATGAACAGTGGTGGTCAGAGCACAACGGCGCTGCAGAGTAATGATCTTGACCATGCGCCAAGCCAAGACTTTTATTCATTTTTCCTTCGGGTCTGCAGGGTGCAAAATAAAACCCTGAACATGTAACAGTGAGGACTCAGCCTGCAGGAATATGATGTTTGTTTATGTGGGAGCTAAAAAAAAAAAAGACACAAGGGAAGGTCTTGCGCCTTCGTACATCTTTTGTAACAAATTCAAAAATATTTGTAATACATTTATTCCCTTTTGCTGCTGACATTTGTCTAAAATTAAACTTTGAAGCTCCACTTCAAATAGGCCTTTAATGAGTGCAACTTTATGACGTCACAGCGACTTTCGTGGAGAGAAAATGTGTCGGCTTCAAAGGAAAAAACTCACCATTCATTTTTCATAATTCCTCATAAATTAGTAAGAGCTTGAACTTTGATAAATCAAACATTTCGTGACTGGAAGGCACATCAGTGATCACGGCTTTCTGTAAAGTAATGAGCAAAGACGCTGCACCATCACTCTGCAGAGAAACGTACAAAGCTGAACGCATATTCTACTTTATTTTATCATGATTTCAAAATGTGATGTTTTGTGATTGCTTGCCCCAGTTTCTCTCTAAAAAAGAGGGGTGCTTTGTTGAACACAACCAATTGCTGTCATGCAGGTCTTCCCCATGAATAAGAACACTTACCATCATCTACTTTTCTGAAAAAATTTGCCAGCTAACCTGTATGTCCGAATAGATTATGCCAACACTGTAAAAAGGATCTTTACCTCAATTAATCATCAATTCACAGCTGACATTAGAGTGTCACAGAACTTTCTTCTGTCGATTTACATCATCCTCTGCAAACGTGAGGTGTAACAAATGTATTGTACGCATTTCCTTCCTCATAAATACTTGCAGCTCTGATTTTTTTTTAACCTAGTTTGTTTACATTCTGGCAAGCAGCCTTCTTCCCCTCAGCCTTTGTGCCTTTCTTTGTGCATCTGTAGACAGTCTAAAGAATACATGACTCAATGTGGCGTCACCCACTGGTTTCTGAAGAGCTGTTGAGAAGCTCAGAGTGGCTCTGGCTGCCTACGTCTTGGCTGTCCTGCCTCTGCCGCCTCCTAGCTAAACTAAAAATGGGCAAAGACGTGGATCATGGGTGGAGTTTAGACAGGCTGAATGAAGCCTGATTCCTCAAACAAAGCACCTGTAATGGCACCCATCTGTCTATCAAAGCGACTTAAGGTCATTTGAACAGGTGAGTTTTATAAAAATCCACCCTCAGTGCAGTTGTCATGAACAAAAACAGTTTTTTGTACCAGGCTGTAAACATGTTTATGACTTATGGAGACTGACTCACTTCTGGAGCCAGCCTCAAGTGGACGTTTGAGGAACTGCAGTTTTTGGCATTGGCTTTGGGTACATTGCTGCATTTCTTGGTACATTACTGCCCTCTGTGAGCACTCGACATAAAAAAAAAACCTCCACAGGGAACCTTTAACATGCCACTTATGCAGATTTCACTCCCAGGCTTTGTTAAAACATCTATGATGGCCCACAAAGGACTATCCCTAAACTCTTTCTACATCATTTTTAACTTCACTGGCGTCTAACAAACTTTCAAGGACATCCTCTTGCCAAGCTCCTGTTTGTTTCCTCTGCTGGTTCACAGCACACGTCCAAATGCATGCTGGGAGCAGAGCTGCATCGCCGCAGGGCACAACAGGGCAACCAGTTAGGTACCTGAATCAAGAAGACCTAATGTGTTTCTGTCCCTGAGGTCAGGACTGAATGATGCACTTTAGATGGAAGAGTTGACCTTTTATGAGAGTTTAAAGTCAAATGCAGTTGTGTCTTTATGTTAAACACGTTTGCTCAACAGATGTACATTTTCAGGATCAGCAAACAAGCCTTTAAAGTTGTTTTCGTCTCATTTTATTAAACTGATAGTGAATAATCGTGACTCGGACTGAGTAAGGCAATGTATTTGGTTTGTTTGATCTTGATTTAAGAGACTTTTAGCCCTTCGGTCTCCTCTTTTGATCTGGGATTACTGCCCGCCTGGATGCTTACACAGGATATTAAACAGTAGATTGAATTTAAATTTTGCATACTTTTGGTTGAGTCTAAGGTTTGACATGATGGGTTTTGTTTTCCAGCCACACACCAGCAGGCCTGTGCTGCTGTGTTTCATTCTCCGTCCTGTAATCTCATTTCAAACAGCTGTGATGGAAAAACGATAAACTCTCCGCCAGCATATGGCTGCTGGAAATGGTTATTACAGTAACACTCATCCAGGGATTAGGACCAACCGACTCTAGGCTAATTAAACTTTCGACTCCCCCGGCGTCCTCGCTGCTCCTCCACTCACAGTCAGCTTGACTGAAATGAGTTAATAACGCAGAGCATTTCATCGACTTGGATATTAATGCACCAGTGGGGGGAAAATATTCCAATTTTGAGGAAGGCTAACCCACAATCCCTCCAGCAGTTTGCTGAAAGTTTCTTTTTTAGCGTTTCCTACCCATGTGTAATTGAAATTTCATTTAGTTAATTTACCCAGATGCTGTATGTGTTATATCGGTATCTCTAAAATATAAGTGTCTCAGATGCAGGGTATCACAGGCTTATTTAACTTTTGTGTTTTTATAATTGTCAGTTTTTCTTCTCAAATCCTGGTGCAGGATTCATCGTGGATCAGCAGGGGACATTTGCAGGAATCCAGTTTGTTCTGATTGGAAGCTCCTGCTGCGTTTCCCGTCGTAGCAAACAGCCTCGTATCTGTCAGAGCCATCCTCACCTCCTGCTGCATTCAGCGGGGTTCACCTCGGTGTTATATCAAAGCCGGTGACAGTGTCTTTGTCTGCCGTCTTGTTATTGATCGCCGCCTCGCTCAGGGTGCCGACTGAGTGCACATTTTCAATCGGGAGGAGGGGATTTATCGACAAGGGGCCACACACTCAACGACGAGCAGAGAGGGGGCAGGAAAATAAAATGTCATCTCGGAGGAGTTTGACTGGCTTTTAGCACGAGCTCCCAGGTGAACACGTGCAGCCAATAAACAAGCTCCGCTTTCCCCTCTCACTGCATGTTCTGCATCCCAGAGTGCACCTCTGCTCAACCAGAGAGGAAGTGCTGTGAAGCAATTTCACTTTCCATATCAGTATGAGGCACAAGAGACACAGGGATTCATATTTCGGCTCAATTCTACCTTGCTTTATTTAAAAGAAAGCAGACCGAAGCCACAGAGATTTGAACAAAGATGTCTGTTGTGCAAAACTGGTTCACTGGTGGGAAAAAGTGAAACGACATTCATATTGTTCAGAGTGGAAAATGGCGAATGGGATCATATAGATAAACCAGGATAAGCAAAACATTGATTTTCATATTCAGGAGTGTGAAAGACGTGCTGGATTTAAACCGGAGGAATCCGATTTCTTGGCCATGTGTATCACTTATGATAAAGGTCTTTTCAGCGTCTATGGACGAGACAATCTCAGCTTCAGGTCCACTTGCTTGCTTGTTTAGGGGCTTTCGGTCATCTCACATGGTGTTCATCAGCATAATGAGTTTGCCTCTCTTCAGTATCGCGTGACATCGATAGCAGCTCTGTAGAGTCAGATTGCCAAATTGGAGATGGGTCTTTCCACGATCATGGTAATAATGATAATCGTTATTTTTTCTCTGGCTGCTTTTTATTTTGTTACGTAGTACAGCCCAGCTCTCATATTGACTAAGTGTCTTTATGCAGACCTGCTGCACATGTAAAATCTCCATGTTAAACAAATAAATATTTAAATAATAAACACTTGGTGTTCAGATGTAACAAAATGAAGTTCTTTGTTATGGTTGCTGTTGAGTCCACCTGACTATTTTGCTGCTGTAAAAAGAAACTAAATTAAATATTTTATCTCATCAGATAAGAGGTGTCCTTGTCCAAACGCTAGCTTACTGCCAAAAAGATATTAATTGGAAAAATTCTGCATATCACAATTTAAAAAATATATAATATGTTGATGTTAGACCTCCTAACCCTCATTTATTTATATCTTAACAGTAGTTTTCTTCGAGGTTATGTGTCTGGAGATGCACAAGTTTGCAAATAATAGCTTTGTTAGTAGTGATGCAGACAGTTTTATGTAAAATAGGACATAATGTTACCCAAAAAACAGTAGTACACATGTTTATGATATGTCTATTGTTTAATTTAAAAACTAGATATCACTGAAAGCTTCAGGGAGTTCTGACCAGAGCCAGACCAGCTGTAGTATTTTATGAAATCGAACATCTGCATCTGAATCAAAATGTAAAAATTCAGCTCTAATGAAAATAATTAGTGAAAGGCATTTACATGGCAGCTCCTACAGTCTGTGTTGCATTAATCAGATTAAAATGGCATCATTAGTGTGGAAATGCAAATGTTCCCAGTGCTGCTGCTCACCACATCCTGCAGGGATAATAAAGCCTCTTGTGACTGAAGGGAACAACATTTTGCTGCAAAACAATATCTTTCTGCGTCTCTAATCAGATTACAGTCCTCTGCTGACTGTGTGTTTTCACACACAAATTAAATCACAGCTCAGTTCCAACAAGGAAACTGGTAACTTTGTATACAGTCACAGATGTCAATACTCAAAACACATTGATACAGCACGAGGTGGGAGAGATGCCTTCAGTGGTTTTGGGTTGAAATGGTTGAATTCCCTATTGGGAGGGATTACTACTTGTGTAACTGCAGAAAGCGCAGCCTCTGAGGTTGGATGTCTTAACTTTCTATTATGCTATATGATCAAAGGTCCAAATGCTTGGTCTGAGGGGGGAGGGGTTCATGGTTTGAAATTAGGACCCTTTGATACTACAGCATGCAGTGATTTTATACAATAATATGCCTCCAAAAAACTGTTCTGCAACCTCTCTGGCTGTGAACTGAAGCTAATGCAGAGGTAACCAAAAACTGCAGTTCCTCAAACGTCCACTTGAGGCTGGCTCCAGAAATGAGTCTCCATAAGCCCCTATGTTAAAATGTCCAGCTTCACAGCAGAAATAAACATGTTTACAGCCTGGTACAAAAAACAGTTTTGGTCTCTGTAGCTTATTTCCCTGTTCATGACAACTGTACTGAGGGTGAATTTTTATAGAACTCACCTGTTCAGATTATATTAAGGCTTAAAGTTATGCATAATTAACAGCGTGGACAGGTGGGTGCTGTTACATATGGCTTGTTTCAGCACCCAGAACTTGACCCCATCTAACACTTCTGTGACCAGCCAAGACAAAATGTATCTGCACTTAAACTTATATTATAGAAGCTCATTGATGTTGGGATAAGGAGAAGAGATATTAAAGAGAGACAAAGAGCTCTCTGAGTGAACTAGCAAGCTTGTTCACAAAATGTCTGTGCAAACCATTCCTCTTTTGTGGAAAAGGTTTTTACTCCGACAGAAGAGGTTAAATAAAGGTGGATGCTGTAACAGAGCTAATAAGCTTTAATAGCTTTCTCCATTTTGGTCTCTCCAGCTTTCTGCTGCTTCAAAGGTCGGCATTGTACAAAATGTTGCCATTGTAAATGTTGTGATGTGCCCGAACGTTAAAACAAACTGCGAGCCAGACCCTATTGGCAAACATCCGTGGTCGACCTCACTAACGCTCTTGGGAATGAATGGGAGCAAATCCCTTCAGCCAGGTTTCAAAATCTGGTGGAAAGCCTGAAACCAGAAGAGTGGAGGCTGTTACAGCAGCAGACTAATGCCCATGGTTTTGCAATCACATGTTCAACAATCACATGAATGTAGCCTTCAAGAGCTCACAAATTGCCTTTTTCATTGTCACTTTCAATCAGAACTTGGTTTAATTTCTTTATTGCTTTTTGATTTTTTTCACCTCCTAAATAACATCTATCCTTCTCATTCGCAGTTCAACACTCATGATCTTTGCATTGATTTATAAAAACTCCCTGTTCTGCCGGGCGTCGTTTATTTTCCTAGTACATCGTTCATACTGAGCTCCTTCAAAAATGCAGTGATATTTGTCAACCTTATTTTCTGCTGTGGCAGCTTTGACCTTTGAAGCCTTTACTGTGTTAGTGATCTAGAAAATTAAGCTTCTCACTCCAGCGTTTCTCTTGGACGTTTCTCCCGATATCAGCCAACACCTGAATGCAGATGTGTTTAAAACTGGCAGGTTGCTCCCGCCCTGAAATAATTTTTCTTTTGTTTCCTATCCAGATGAACAGCTGCCAATGAGCGAATGCTACTATTAAGTACCGGCCATGGCTGCCCATCGAATCATCAGAGTGACTAACAACAACCACATCCTCCCTCGCTGTAAGTCTGAGGGAACCCTCATCGACCTAAGTGAAGGGGTCACCGGAGCCAGTCTCAACGATGTCAAAGGTCAGTTTTCCACTGTTCTCTTCAGGTTCTACTATGATTAATTTAAAGATTTGATTTGCCCAGTATCTCAGAAATTTAAATAATTTGTTGTTTTAATCCTGCGTTTTTAATATTTAGCAATTAAATGATTCATTCATGTTGTTGAAATGTTGTTATTCTTTAAACATTAAACATTGTTATTCTTTCCCTGGCTCTTTCACTTCACTGGTTGCACTTCATTACAGCTTTGCTTACATGCTCCATGTACATTAATGAGGTGAACTAAAAATAGTCAGTTATGCAGTAAATTATTCAATTAATCTCCTCAGACATTTAGCTAGTGATAGGACCACTCTGTAGTTACATTCAGAAGGTTTGAAAATAAGGTTTTCGATTACCCACGTGCCTTTATTTTTACCAAGATGTCTTTTTCAGCTTTTGGTGTTAAAATGAACCAATGAATCATTTAGACACAAGCCTTTATGTCTGATCTGTAGTACCATCACCTCATTAGTGCAACTAGTCCATTATGTCTGAGTAGGAAATAAGCACAGCCATTGAGTCATTAAATGCACTTAAAGTAAGGCCAAGCCAGATACAATAATGCTTTGCAATCAAGACAAATAATAGTTAATAGTTTAAAAGAGTGATTTGGTCCAATATTTTTTTCCTTTTCAGTGCCTTCCCCCAGTGCCTTAAGGCTAGACACTTCAGCCTCTTATGGAGCTGCACAAGAAGTTGTTGCCATAAAGGATTATTGCCCCAGCAGCTTCACCACGCTGAAATTCTCCAAAGGTGATCGCCTCTATGTGCTGGACACATCAGGTGGAGAGTGGTGGTATGCCCACAACAACACGGAAATGGGCTACATCCCGGCCGCCTACGTCCAGCCAGTCAGCTTCAGGAACTCTTCGCTTAGCGACAGTGGAATGATTGACAGTCTTGGGGAAGGATACGAGGACGGGTCAAAGGAATTTGGAGGTTTAGGGGAGTGGACGGGAATGACCTTTAAGCCCTCCTCAATTTACAACAACAGCCCATTTGCTGTGAACCCCTTTATGTGTCCGTTAGATCAAAATTGCAAAGATGTGGGTGGAAGGAATTCAGCAGACCTTATCCTGTTTGATGCACTGGCGTCTCCATCATCTTGCTCCAATTTTAACACTAGTACAATCATGTCCAATGGGTTCAGCAGCTGCCACATTAACAATACCACACCTACTAGCCCAACCCAAGACGTTGTACCTAATCTCCACAGGGATAACCCGTTTTTCAGGAGTAAACGTTCCCACAGTCTCTCAGAACTGTCAGTCCTGCAGGCACAGTCGAATCCAACCTTACCGTCTTCGGGATTCTTCACTGGTCTCAAGGCTCCTTCACCTGAGCAATTTCAGAGCAGGGAGGACTTCAGGACTGCTTGGTTGAACCACAGAAAACTTGCCAGGTCTTGCCATGACCTCGACTCCCTCGGACAGAGTCCTGGATGGGGCCAGACGCAGCCCGTGGAAACCAACATAGTTTGTAGGTTGGACAGTAACGGAGGAGTTGTTCAGCTCCCGGACACCCACATCAGTGCACACATCCCCGAAGGCCATGTCAGCAATGGAGACTACCAACAGATCTCCATGAAAGCCTTATTAGACCCTCCTCTGGAGCTTAACAGTGACCGTTGCTCCACCGTCAGCCCAATAGTGGAGATCAAGCTCAGCAACATGGAGACCAAGTCCTTTATCACATTAGAGATGAAGGTATTGGTAACTGTCAAGAAGGAGAGTTGTCACAGTGCAGAGGTGCTTTGTGTTCGAAGCGACTGCAAAGAAGGGCCTTACACACCTATCCCGAATGCTTACATTTATAAGGATACAGTCCAGGTGCAGTTGGATAGTCTAGAGCCTTGTATGTATGTGGCTGTTGTGGTTCAGTCACAATACGTCAGTCACAATACAACTGTTTGGGACCACGTGCAGAGGAAAGTAACTTTGGGTGTCTACGGACCCAAGCACATCCACCCTTCCTTTAAGACAGTTGTGGCCATGTTTGGACATGATTGTGCCCCCAAGACGTTGTTGGTAAGCGAGGTGGGCCGGCAGGCTAGCTCCACTCCGCCAGTGGCCCTCCAGCTGTGGGGGAAGCACCAGTTCATGCTGGGGTTTCCTCAAGACCTCCAAGTAGGATTGTACTCCAACATGTCCAACTACCAGGTGAAGACAAACGAGAGTGCAGGGGTGATTCGGGGATTTCAGGTCAAACTGGGTAAAGTCAGCAGGCTGCTGTACATGATCACATCACACGACCCCAACAACATCTCAGACTTCACTCTCAGGGTCCAAGTCAAGGATGCCCTCGACTGTATCCTCACCCAGTTTTGTGTCCAAACTCCACAGCCGCCACCAAAAACCGGATCGAGAATAACCGGCCAGAGGAGGTTTCTGAAAAAGAAAGAGGTGGATAAGATTGTGCTCTCGCCACTGGCTGTCACTTCCAAATACCCAAAGTTTCAGGACCGATGCATTACCAACCTTAAATTTGGCAAGTTGATCAAAACAGTGATTAGGCAGCACAAGAGCACATATCTGTTGGAGTACAAGAAGGGGGATGTAATTGCTTTGCTCAGTGAGGAAAAAATCAAACTGCGAGGACAACTGCGGACCAAAGAGTGGTACATTGGATACTATCAAGGAAAGATAGGCCTTGTCCATGCCAAGAACGTTTTAGTTCTGGGTAAAGTCAAGCCCATTTATTGGTGTGGGCCAGACTTAACAACAACAATGCTGCTGGAGCAAATCCTGAAGCCTTGCAAATTTCTTACATACATCTACGCAACTGTGAGAACAGTTTTAATGGAAAATGTGGGCAACTGGAGGGCATTTGCAGATGCCCTGGGGTACGGGAATTTGCCTCTGAATTATTTTTGCCGGACTGAGCTGGACAATGAGCCAGAAAGGGTGGCGTCTGTTCTGGAGAAACTCAAAGAGGAGAGTACAAACATGGAGAACAAGGAGAGGAAGTCCTTCCAGAGGGAACTCATGATGGTAAGTTTCTTTCTGTTGTTGTCCTTTACATATTGAACTTTCCTGAGAAGACAAACCAGTCCTGTTTTGAGCAAGATTTCAGATTTAAATCTTAAAGACATCTAAATGTCCAAGGTTCATATCAGCTTTGTCTTTTGGCTCCCATGGAAAGGGAGTCTCTGGACAGTTGTGTCAAGGTGGCCTTATTGAGTCAGGAACTGTGAAGCTGCATTCCTTTTTCTGAAGAGACAAACCACAAAACTGACCCTGAAAGTTGCTATCAGAGAGATAAAAAATCACCATTGTCTAACAGACAAAGAATGTGGTGGGTGCTGCCCTGTCTATTTTTTTAATTAGGAATTTATCTATAAATCCTCCAGGCCAATAACTCACAGAGCCGAAGGCGATGTCTTCAAATTGCTTGTTTTGGCTGGCTGATCAGCAGGCCGAAAACACAAATATAATCAGTTGCTGATACAAAATGGAACAAAAGACTAAATTCTCACATTTGAGAAGCCGGAAATGGCAATATTTTGCCTTTTTATAAATGACTTGTTTATTTATTGTTTTTATTGTCTTTCACAAAGCCATATTCATTGCCATACTCATAGTCTTCTAGGAAAGAGTAAGGCAAGTTGCAAGTCGTCCTTGAACTGAGAAATACAGTAAATCGTAGCCATCCCCTCATATCTTCTAAATGTCACATTATTCAAAAAACACTCATGCTCAGCAAAAGCATTTGCTGAACAGATAAATTGTCTGGCATTACCATACCACTGCAGCAACGGCTTTTATTTTCAAATGATGCATATTATAAACTTTTATCAGTGTCCCTCAGATGGTTGGTGCATCGTTAGTTAAGCTCTGTTGACGCTAAAAAGAACAAAAATCTAATTTTCTAAACTGTCAGTCACCCGCTGTCTGATTGATTAATGCATCTCTGCTACATCCACCCTCAACATGATTTCTTTCCACTTCAGTGTTGCACGTCGGACAACGTGACACAATCTGAGTGTGAACTGGAAGAGTCTATATGCTCAGTCACATATATGGTAAACAACTTATCATACAGCCTGAGGTGGCTCACAGTGGGAACTGAAAAATGAAGGGGAAGGGAGAGAAAATCCTGTATAGAGAAGCATAGACATAAAACTTAACATCTGCAGTTTGAGCGAAAACAACTCTGTCAAACAAACGCAGGCAGTCCTCGATGTGTTTTTCTTCTCCGACAGCGCCGGCACCCTGAGGGAAACCAAATTGTCTTGAGACAATTTCCTCGCCAGGCGCTATTATTCAAAAAGTACTTTAGCAAAGTACATTTTCCAACTGCTGTTTATCCAGGCAGAGTTGATGAACCGTGCATGCACTTTTGTCGCAGCGAAATGCTCAGTGTGGTTACGGGGTGGCGGCCGCTGGAGCAACTGGGGGTAAAGCGCCTTGCTAAATGGGACTTTGACAGTAACTGTTAGGGAAAAGGAGAGTCATTTACTGTTCATTATGCCTTACACTGTTATCCAACACAACTCACCTGCAACTCTCCCTGTTTGACTGCAAGTCATGTCACCTCCACATAATCTCACTCAAGTCTAAAGAGCTTTTCTAGGTTTTATAGGCTTTTATTCTGGTGGTTACCTTGGCTTTCTTATCTCTAAACCAGGCTCCATCTGAGCTGCATTTTTTTTAATATTTACTGGAAAATGAAAAGAGGGCACGCTCAGAGGTTCGTCATTGAAGTCCAGTCTTCTGAAGTCAAAACACTTTCATCAAAATTAATCCCGTTGACCTTGATGGAAAGATTTGCTACAGCACATGCAAGTGGCTGATAACTGTTTGCCACTGTATGGACTTTACCGCAGAGAAAAACAGCTTTCAAATATTTCACCCTCATTTAAAAGGCCAATTGCCAAAACATGATTTCATTACTTCGTGTCTCAGCCAGACATTCAGCGCCTCATGTCGCTCTGCAAGCTGTTCACACCAAATCAAATTTAAAGTTATTGTTTGTTGACAAAACCAGCAGGTGACTGCGACTTTCTCGATGTTCCTGCAATGGAACAAAAGCTCAGTTTAGCATCTGTTTGAGGTTAATATGCACATTATAAATACATGAAACAAGTTTGATCATTCGGCAAACAACGGAAAGTTAATCAGCTGTTATTTTGATAATTGATGAAGTTTTCAAGCATACGTTCTGAACATGCTGCTTCTCTTTGTCTTAAGTGATAGTTAATGGAATATCTTAAGTTTTTGACAGTTTGAAGATGTATATAATAACAGATCAGAATGTGTATGAGATTATTGCGCAAAACTGCTCAGATCTGCAGTTTAGTGCTCAGTCAGGCCAGTTTTTACTGAAAAGAAAGAACATGATATCATTTGTCATTGTACTGATTTTTTTCCTGGGTTTTATGTCCAGATCCATCTCAAACTTGTTCTTCCTACTGCAAACAGTCAGTTCAGCAGTAAACCCGAGGATGTGTGCGAATGTTTCTGTGTCACCTGTGACATTTTCCCCAGAGAGCAGCAAATTGTCGTCAGGCTGCAGGAACAAGGTCCACTGGAGTCACACAGGTTTAAATTACTAAACCTTCTCCTCAAAAGAAAAAATAGCCTATCTTACACAATTGTTACTCAATGGAAGTAACCTTAATCTTGAGAACCTCTGGCTTCAAAATCTTTGATTAGCTAACACAGTGTTTGGTGCTTTCTCTAAATAATAAAAGGTTTTGATCCGGTCAGGCTGTGCTCTTTTTCAGGATGAAAATACCAGAAAACCTACACTAATCCTGTGAAATCTTCCAAATAAAAGTGTCTAACTCAAGCATGGTGGAGAACAGTATGTTAGTCCAGTACATATGCACAAGTTAATTGTGTTTGCAAAGTTTGGGATGGACTTTTCTCATCTGAAGGGGGGCAAACAGAGGGTCGAATGGCGGTCGTTTGGCGTGCAATTCCTGGCGAGAAACCCAGGGAGTGAGACCTTTGAGGTGGGAGCGATGCCTTGATGAAGTGGCTTCATTGTGGTTTCTGTAACGAGAGAGGAGGAAGGCAAAGAATTAGAAAGAATGAAATGGGTTTGGTGGGAGGGATGTGTGAACTGATACAAGTGGGAAAGAAAGAGTTTAGACACACCTATGCTGTAGTTAAGAACAGGATATTGAACAAAGCGTGGTCTTTGTTCCTGACGTAAGAGGATTTCCTCGCCTCAGTACGTTGACTTCTGTCATTCATTTGGTAAATTTTGCCAGGAGGTATGCGAGGAGACCGGCTCAGTGTGATCATTGTAGGCCTGAGCTATAACAGGGAGGGGAAGACACTTCCTGTCTCCACTTCCTTTTGTTTCTTTATTGTGTTGTGCTAAAGTAGGTTTTCCAAGGATCCAGTCAAGTAGTACACGTTGTTTTGCTAAGAAAAATATCAGCTTAAATCTCCTTCTTTAGAGGGCAGCCCAAATAAAATGAAAAATGGTGCCCAAGCCACCGTACCTATCTATATGATGTGTCCGGTGCACGCTACGCTACATGACCTCATCAATATTTGTGGCACTTTGTGCACTGAGGCAAGACATTTTCAAGGTTTCCTCTACAGACTTCACCTTGGAGATGTGCATAAACTGTGTTAATCACCTGTCGTCTGCGGTTCTTCATCTAACCAGCTCACTTTGGCTTTTTTTTTGCAATACTTGAAGCTGATCTGTTCAGAATATTTCTGTATCTTTTTATATAAAACAATTTTTATTGAACAGAAGCAACACAAACAAAGCTCCTCCACTAATCTTGGCAACTTTAGTCCGCATCACAGCCACACATTACAGAGATGTGGCAGTATGAAGTTATACATGATGCCTTTTGTTCTAATTAGCAATTTGAAGGCAAAACCACTGTGTTCCTGTGTAGTTTTGAGTCTTAACTTCGGCAAAAGGTGAAGAAATATTTTCAAAGCAGAGAGATATTTCAGCTGTACGCCTGCCAGCTTTAATTGCTTCGGAAAATTGAAAGTGTTGCAGCAGAACAAGCGCTCATGGTTTCTCGTCAGCTCATCACGTCTCACCGTCTCACCGTCTCTAGCCGACAGGTGTTCTCATGTGAAATGTGAGCAGGCATTGATCAGGACGGAGCAGGAGGCCTGGGGGGGCATCCGACACCGCCCCGGCAGATCTTTTAACGCAGAGGCTCGAGTTACGAAGGCTGGGGACAAATGAGAGAGTCCCTTGTGCTCGTCAGCGGAGGAGAGTGTTGTTTAATAATAGATCCATGCAGAGGGGTGGGCCGAATCACTCCTGCAGGGGGACGTAATCAATCCCCAGGTTGTAGACTCATATCTTAAAACCGTTAGTCATAAAACTCAACTGTAACAACTCAGGAAAATTAGACTTCTTTATAAACGAATAGCTTCCTCAATCCCATGTGACAGCTAATAAAAACCAGCCCGTTAATTTAGAGATGAATATTGAACAGCTAACCTGATTATCCAGACGTCATACTAGAAAAGTGTCAGAGAAACATGAGCTCCTTTGAGAGGCTGTTTGTTAAAGCTGAAATAGTTGCAGGGAAAAATGCCTTTATTTGTCGAGTGAAATCAACACAGCAGAGTCCAAACTGCACCGAGACGCCAAATGCCAGTGATTGATCTAAACCGAAGAGTCAAAAGCAAAGTGTTTCCTCAACAGCAGCTGTTTCCTGTCAAACTTCATCTAATGGGGCATTTCAAGCAAACAGTACCGACTAGGAGCTAAATGTTTCTTCACAGCAGTTGTGTCTGGCACATCTGAAGGAACCTTAGAAACTAGAATGAGCTGCCAGAAAACAAGCTGTTGAAGAGAGATGTTTAAAGGTGGAAAGGGAGATACCAGAAAACATTCTCAGGCGGTTGTTTTTCCTCTTTGGTACTTAACTTCACCGAGAAAATTAAGCGATATGCTTTTTGAGTTCCATTTTCGTCGGTCAGTTCGCTTTATGATGTTTTCAGAAAATGTTGTTTTTGAAGGAGTGAAGGCCGACTTATGAGCTGAAGTAGAATATTTCATTAGATAAAAACATGTTGTTGATTTTTGTAAACGATAACATAAATCTTTTCTAAAAATACAATTTGGCTTTTGGACTTTAAATACAGCACTCCTAGCTTTAAAAATACATGTGAAGTTCACGGGTTTAGTAACTAAATGTATCCAAGGAAAGCAGATTGTGTTGTATTTATTCAGTTTGGGAAACTCAGCGCTTTTACATTGGCTGACTGGGACTAGAAATCGTCTCTGTTGCTAGGTCATTGGACTAGTAAACTGTGTTCCATTACATATAATGTGAGAAGGTATTAGACTTCACTCCACATGTATCTCCCTACATTCAAGCGGAGCTTTGACTCATTATTGGCACTTCAGTGACGCTTAGGTTGTGCCAATAATGACAGTAAAGCACACTCTCTCATGTAATATTGCTTGAAGAAGATCTGTCCTAAATTCTGATATTGTTATGTGACGTTGAGTGCTGCAGCCTTCTTCCCGTCACAATATCAGATTTTCAGTACACGAGTGTAGGGAGGTCGAGTGTACAAAAAGAGAAAATTACACCGATTGGAAACCACAAAGAGAGAACAGAAAGAAATGAAAACGGGGACAAGATATTTCACTCTTGAAATATCACGGTTATTAACTCGTCCCTTCAGAAACTTTTTTATTTTGGACACATTGGAGAAAAAAATAGTTTTCTTTGCTCGAAATACTTTCTGTGCTCAGAAAAGAGCCTGAATTAGAAGCAATTATCTTTTCTTGATCACGATGTCATCATGTGGTTAATGAAGTCCTTCAGATGATCATAAATCTGAAAATGTAACCGCCAGAGTGCTTCAGAAATTGAAATTGCTAATTAGAACAAAAGGCTCGTGAATCCCAAAAAGTAAATGTGAAGAAAAAATGGTCAAATAAAATTTAATTTGATTAAAAATGTAATGAGAATATGAAGAAATAGTCCCACCTTTATGCTGTATTAAATATTTTTTTAAAGAAAGATGTCTCTGTGTGAAATGATGCAACGCACTGTGAAATATTTCTAGTTTCTTGCTCAAATTTATGTTTCTAGGACATTATCAGTGCATTGAAAACACCGCTGCACCTTCTGAAGCACCACCTCGTATATAAAGATTATTTGCGAGGGCAGATGTTAAAAGTTGAAACTGTTGCTTTCTTTTCTCTTTATTTGTCTTTCCCTGCCAGCCTCTAGCTCTTCTACCTGTCAGTATCATCAGCTCCCCCTCCTCCCTCCTTGCCATTGAAGCCTTTAGAAGTGAAGCTCATTTAGCTGACAGAAGCTCGGTCAGCTGTCAGCTCCGTCTGTCCGTCTGCTTCAGTGCTTCCTGCGGGTCGACGCTGTCACACATTTTTCAGACACTTCCGTGTCTTACGTTTTTTTCTGCACAAAATCGACTTTAATTTAATAATGATGCGACGATAAAACAGGCAAACGTGTCGTGGTGCAGCTGTAGATTGATTTCGGCATTTGGTGTCTTTTGTCAAGTTTACTTCAGCGGTTTTAATCCAGGATTCCTGAAAACAAACCGCTACAGAAGTCCCCATGAATTAAACATGTAAATGACTCCAGCTGGAACCAAAACAACAGCTGACAAAGTGTCCTTGAGCAAGACGCTGACCTTTAACCTCCATCTGTTTCTGCTTGAGCATGTGATATGTGGCTCACAGGGAGATGACTTGTCTATTTCCCCCAAAGCAAAACATCTTATTTAGAGTTTTCCCACTCTTACAGGATAAAATATTCAGTGCTGACACTGGCTTTTATTTTGAAGCACACACTCCTTCCTGTTGTCTCCTCTGCTTCAATCCCATCTCTGATGCACGTGCAGGAGCCGTCGATTTGCATTGCAACACATCATGCTTATTTCCAAACAGCAAGCGCAATAGTTGAACCCTGACGCTGTGTGTTTGGACCAGGTCTATATTTAGACTGGAACCTGTGTGAGGCCTGAATCAGCAGACGGAGGACATCACAGGAGAAGGCCAAAGTGCTCGTCGGCCAGGCGGTAGAGAGAGAAAGAGAGGAGAGCGAGGGAGGGAGGGGGTGAATACAGATGAAATGGACTGTTGTGTTCAAAACCAAATAATTCATTGTGTGGTTTAGAAAGAGCAGCCCGCACGATGTCTGTTAATTTGCTTCATTTCAGAGCTGCACTTCATTATAGAGAAGATAAAAAGATGTAAAAATAGATTATTCTAATTCATGGAAATGAGGTGACCTTGAGATTATACGCTCTTTTCAAAGTTAAATCTTAAACGTGCACCGGTGTACAGTATTTGTACACACATGCACACCTCCGATTACGCAATTAAAGTCAAACTACAAAGTAAAAGTCCCGCAAGCAGAGACACTAGAGGTGACCAGTGTGCGGTTACACATATGTTCTGAGGTCAGTGTAAGGACAGTGTTAAATCGGGCTGTGAGAGACTCTGCCTCCTCTTCGTGAGATACAGAGCAGCTGTATGTTTGTGTTTGGAAAAGGATTACTATGGTAACCGAGGTCACAGGATGGGGCCGTCTCTCCCTATCAACACAACAGATAGGTACATAACACAAAAGCCTGTACAGAGTCAGATAAATTGTCGGATCAAGTATAAATATAAACTTGTTTGTAGCCTAATTACGATTGATGACAACAAACAGGAAGAACTATTCTCCAGATGATTGCTTACATTAGGATAATTATTTTCAGTATTGTTTAAATGTGCAAATGAGGCATTGTCAAATTAAAAATGTCAATTAGCTCACCGATTAGTACAAAATGATGCAAAAAGTTGCAGTGTTAATAATTAATCAATTGGAGGGAGGGAAGAAAATTGATGAATATTTCATCGTCCTTGGCTGATTCCATTAGTGCAGGTGTGATCAGATCAGTGGTTTTCAATGGAAACCACTTTACAGGAGCAGCGGTGTAATAAAAGGTGTAGTTCTCCTTGATTACATGTGTGAGATTTGGTTTCATCTGAATCTAAGCAGCTCTCACCGCCTCTGTTTCCTCTTCTATCATTCCCTCTCTGTAATATTATCCTGCCAAAAAAAAAATGATGCAATTTTTTAAATATATTTTTTTTTAATCAACAAGCGACATCGAACAGACAGACTGATGGTAGATATTCTCATATTTTTAATTATAAACCAGGAAGATATCAGCACATTTGATCCTTCTGCTCATCATCTAGAGGCTTCAGCATTAGTTCTGTATATGCTTAGAGACGCAGTATGCTTTCTGCAGTTAATCCTTGATTAGTTATCTGTTTTCAGTACACTTTAAAGCTGTAACAATATCAAGAAGCTATTAACAATCAGTGGAGTCATTTTTCAAGTAAAAAGGCCTCACATATTCTCATAATCTCTCATACCAGCTTCCTTTTCTTCCTCATGTACGGCTTTGGGTTGTGGACTGTTGGTCAAAGAAAACTATCTGGATGATATTGATATTTTATAGACAAAAACAATATTTTATATTAAAGTAAATAACCTGTTTTTCATTAATAAATGAAAACAGTCGCCCTAATACTTATGTACAGATAAAAGTAGCCTCTAAGACACTTCAGATTTTTACTTTGTAGTCTGTCGGGGTTGCAACTCCACCACTCCTAGTCACTTTATCTATTTAAGTTGTAATTTAAATGCTTTATTTATTTGATTAGGCTGATAAAAGGCTTAAACTTCCAAGAAGAAGAGGCCATTATATTCCCCAAGTGTAGACTCAAGTTTCTGTTTGTATATTATATATACAGTATATAAAAACTGATGTGTCATTCGGTGTTACAGCAGTGTGATGGGAAACTTGTTTTTGTGCCACAATGTTGTTGCTTATCATGAATTTGAGCGACGGAGCGAGGGAGAAATCAGTGTGAAATTTGATTTTTTTTTTATTTAGATTAGAGTGTATCAGAGGCTGAAGAAGTGTGTGTGTCTGTGTGTGTTTTGTGTGCTCTGTGTGTGTGTGTGTTGCTTTGATGTAGCTGACTGACAGAGAGGCTGATTCACTAGAAAAACACACATACATTAAATCGACGCTCCACACTTGAGAAGATTTTCAAATGTATTTTAATTTATTCTTTACATTTCTCCAGAGCGTGTCTGGGAAATCTAAAGATTTAATTTACATAAAACCACTGAACCTGAGATACTCGTCTATATTTTCGAGGATGGAGTAATCATGAATCACGCCATGTTACATTCAGGGTGCTGCGGTCGTGTTTGTTTGAAGGCCTTGAGGACAAATCTTTTAGTTTTACACAACACTGAACAAATCATTGACCACCGATCTGCATCAGGCCGTTAATAAACTGAATATTCACTGTGTGTGGAGCTGGAATGAAGATGGTTATCTATTTATCTTAATTTTTACACACAGAACACGCAATGAGCTGTGAGAGGAGGAGGCGAGGGAGCTGTAATTCAGCAGAAAATGAGTCGTGTTGTTTTACAGATCATTCATTTTCAGCGCGAACCATGATGACAAATACATTGCATTTCCCGAGGCTGCTTCATATAGAAGCCACCTCATCTTTTTTTAATGTGAATCATCAGTAGGAAGCTCTCGTACAGCCGCAGAGAGGTGAACACGGAGGTTTCCATCAGCGAGGTGTAATTATGAACAAAGGCAATGTAGTTCATGCATCGTTTCATGTGTGCGATTAAGGGTAAATCTGAATCCAGTATGGAAATGGCGGACTCTGCCACTGACACTAAAACCTTCTGTAAAGAGAGGTAAATAAATAATAGCTAACTTGAATTGGAATCGACTTTTCCTGTGTTTTTGGAGCACAAAGCGGCTACGTCTTTTAGTTTTCAGAAGACATTTTGCACGACGTTTTCAAGCTTCAGTTCACAATAGTGGCATCCTGTCATTTCTCTAGTGTATGAGTTCATGTGTGGGAACAGGACGCCACATGGAAACCTCCACTCAATGAATCTCAGTGAGTTTTGCTGTGCTGAATACAAACAGTTTAATTGGTTGTACTAGCTGCCAGTCATCAGGTTCTATCAGGGTGATCTTGCAAAGCTAATTACTGCAGCTTGTGTGTGATCTCTAAGCTCTCCGGCCTTGAGCTTAATATTTACTTGCAACCTCTTGTTTATCAGCACGATTATGATTGTAGTCTTCTTGTGTCACACCCTTGTTAGAGCTTGTTTGGATCATAAAATAACATTTTGCAGAGTGCATCTGCTTGCTTGCTTCCTTTCTGGGGATGGCAGTAAAGAAAAACCTCCCCTGCAAAGAGCCTGAAAGGTATCACCACAGGACAGTGCATCACTTTGAAGTGTGTGTATAAGACGCTGCAGTAGTTGAGACCCCTGCTTTTCTAAATCCAAGTCTGGATGGACACACACACACATCCACATGCACACCCTGCAATTTTTGGTCTTGTTGAAAAGAAAAGCGCCTCAGTGTTCGTTGTGTCCTTTTCCAAGAAAAGAAAAAATCTTGCAGTATTTTCCAGTCAGCTGCTTTTATTAATGCTCAGTATTTTCTAGCCCTCATTTAACCGGGTTAGCTGACTAAGAACATATTTACAGCAGCTGCCTGAGGGCCATGGCGACTAACAAGAAGGGTTTATATTCATACATTCACCTTTAAGAGAAGGTTGTTGTTCTCTGCATTTAACCCATTCTTGTTACCACATTTTCATCAGCAACACCCCCTAGTGGCCAACATTACATACAGCGTGTTGTTCAAAACCATGTTTGGGCCAAATCACACACAGTACTGCTAAATGTTAATATGATTAGAGAATCCATAGTACAATCCGGTGAAACCGGTGTATAGATTTCACCCCATTATCCAACCATCCATGGTTGGATCTGTGTCTTTCTTGGTTGAGGTTGTGGAAATAACAATTATATCATGAAAATGATCTCTTTTACCCCATCAGGCGTTGTTGAAGATGGACTGCCAGGGTCTGGTTGCCAGACTGGTCCTGGATTTCGTCTTGTTGACCACGGCGGTGGAGGTGGCGTCCCGGTGGAGGGAGCTGGCCGAGAAACTTGCTCGAGTGTCCAGACAGCAGATGGAGGCTTACGAGGCTCCGCACCGTGACAAGAACGGCCTGTTGGACAATGAGGTTAGTAACCTGAGGAAATATTGTGCAGCTTCACACTGTGGGGCCCCCTTAGAATTAACTGAAAGTATAATATCGCCAATTCTGTGGGCTACAACTTGACTCCTTTGTTACAAGGACATTTATTCGCAATGCACATATTGATGGGTGATATTCTTTTAAAGTGTAAGTCACAGTGAATCTTCCTGTTGTTTCCAGAATGCCGACACATCTCTTATGGGGTAGAACCATATCAAACATAGACAGCAACAGATTTCTTCCTTCTGTACCTTCCTAAACCTTTCCTCTCTCTCTCTCTCTAACCCTTCAGTGCATGTGGAAGCCAGCCTATGACTTCCTCCTGACCTGGGCCGCCCATGTGGGGGACAGCTACCGAGACGTAATTCAGGAGCTTCACCTCGGCCTGGATAAGATGAGGAACCCCATCACCAAGAGGTGGAAGCACCTGACCGGCACCCTAATCCTTGTCAATTGCCTCGATACCCTCCGCAGCTCCGCCTTCTGCCCCACCGGATATGGAGATTTCGCTGTGTGAATATTTTCACCACCTGGACAACGATTTTTTAAAAAGTCTGTGAGGGTTGAGTCATGGTGGGAGTTACTGGAAGTCGGTACTTCTTGATCATAAGATTCGTCTGTGGAGTTTCGTTGATCCCGGTGAACATTGTTTTTGTCGTGGACGGTTGGACAGGACACAAAGTTTGGGATGTGATCAAACCTTTGACTGTCTAGTTCAAGGTGTTTAAGGTTTTCTTCAGCCTTCCAATCTTCAGGTCAGATATGTACTTCGAGGTCTCTTGTCTTGAGTCTTGGATCAGTATCATGGCAGCACAGATTGGATCTGTAGAGATGCCATTTGACGATTTCTGTCAGTGAAACTGGAGGATCTGCCTCTTGTTATGTCTGTCCTGTCCTTTGTCTCTTTAGACAATCTGTGTTTTGGTATTTGACACTCTCACGTTTTCTCTTCCTATCTCATACTTTTCTCTTTTGATTCTGCTCTAATTAATTACAGTTGGTTTGATTTGTTCCTTCTGTTACCACCACATCTCCCTCAGGACAACATCAGAGACCTCAACCACTGCAGTTCATAACCACACATACTGTGACCTTGGACCTTTGCACCATTTGAAAGCAGATTTGACCCCAATCCTCGACTGACTGTGCTCACAAAGCCAAATTTTAAACATCAACAACCTTTCCCTTCATTGTTGTCCAGCTGTTGTTATCCTTTCACTGCCTCTCTCTTTTGAAAAAGAAGGCAGAGCTCATGTTTTGAAACCCGTGTTCACTTAAAATGAATCAGAAATTGTTTCATACGTTCAAACATTAAGATTCGTCAGTCATTAGCTTGCCAAAAACGGTTAGCCCAGTGCTAACTTTACATGCGACTCAGTGCAGTCCATGCAGTAAAGGTACATCTGTTTACGCAAGATATACTTCTATTTTTTTATACTTGCAATACAGATGATGTGTTATCGACAGTGTATTCTTGTGTACGATGCTTGGTTTGGATTTCTCTTGTGTGTCATCTCCATCGTGTTTCAGCCGGTGTAACGATGCTATGGTCTGCTGTCAATTTCAAAATGTTGCACTTTTCTTGCATTTGTTGCAAGGGCATCTAATATTTTGATTTAAAACTGTTGCACACACAAATTGCATAAATAAAGATGCAACTAAAATGTATTTCAGAATAATAAACGTTAAATATTTGTGCACACTACCATGATGATCGGATGACTTTATCAGAATTGAAACATTACTCCAGCTAAAGGGGCTGTTACATCACATTTTCTTTGAATTATTATTTTTTTTAAATCTTTGACAGCGTGCAGCATAACTATAATTATTTTGTGTTTTTTTTATTTTTATTAAAGACACATCAGCTGTTACAGTCCACCACAGTTTACTGCTTAAATGAAATGTGATTTTAAACTGTGAAAACCTAAATATCAGAAAATATTTATAGCTTTTGTTAAATTTGTATTTAAAGAAGCCTTTGTGTCTGATTTTGTGATCTCAGCACTTATAATCAGCTTTGATGCTTTAATTGTTCATTTCTACGTCTTTCACTCTGTGGTTTTTCTTGTTTCTTTTCAATATGTTTTGTGACTGCTGCAGTGTTCCCGTATCTGTTTTGGAAGATGAACACACTCTGAACAGAAAATGTGTGAGGAGTTTATATATTTGTACTGAACGCCGATTGAGTATTGACACGTTCTTGAGTGATGTCGTATCACGTATGACGGGCCACAGATTTGAAATTCTGTTCAGTGTTTCTGTTCAGAAATCTTCAATAAAACTGAACGTTGAAGACAACATGTGATGGAAATCAATATTTTCTAATTGTTCTTAAAATACTCATCATGGAACATTCCCATCTCGTGCCTCTGGATCTGCATGGGTGACCTTCAACAAACACACCTGGACCAGCAGTTACCCCCTGCATCCAGTCTTTATGCTAAGCTGGGCTAAAAACATCCAGGACTTGCTGTATGTCAATGCAAGATGCACAGAGATGAAACTGCCATCTTTACATCTGACTCTGAAGACAGATTCCCCAGAGATGCAGCAGAGGGTTCATAAATTCTTTCCACCTCCGTTAATTTGCAAATCATGTCGTGTCATGTGTCATTGTGAATTCCCCACAGACCGCACATACAGCAGATTCCTTCATGTAAACATATCCAAATATCACACATGAACGCACAAATAATCCCATGTGCCAATGCATGCACAAACATCCCACATGGGTGCACACAAATCTGTCTTCGTATGCTCTTTTTGCCAGCAATCCTCCACACATGCACGCTTTAATGTGCTTTAATTAAAGCAGATAATTATTCACCCTCAGAGGACAGGCCACCTTGACGGAGCGTCCTTTGCCTCTTGATGACTAACCCTCAACATTTCTGCTCGTCTCCTGGATACGACTCAGAAGTATTTTTATAGAGCATAGCACTATTATAGCGAACAAGGTGATAAAACTCTCCTTTTACCGAGATTTTAATGAGCTGCCATTTTAAAAAAGGGGTGTATAAATCACTTCTGTATGCAGCTACTCATGTTTACAGATTCCCTTTGCACAGGCAGGGTTCATCTCCAAAGTCCCAAAGCTGTCTAACCCAGCGTTTTCTTTAGGGATGCAGAGAGATGCTAAATCTGGAAGATGCATCTTATTCATAAAACTAGATGTGAACTGTTTATATCAGAGGACTACAAGTATCATTCAGCTATACACGATTTGTCTTTCTGTCTGTCAAATCCGAGAATCAGAGAGATGTGAAAGGAGAACAGTAATTTCCCCCCACTGTTCTTACCCTCACTGTTTCAAGACAAATTGGCCAGTTTCAGGACGCTTTTGAAAATGCAAAACAGGTGGTGAGATAAAAAGCTTTGGGACGAGCCGGGGGTCTGTTTCATCTGCTGTTGGGAGGATGTGAGGAAGCAGGCCAGGCTGGTTTCACGTCGTGGCTCCGGAGAATGTAAAGAGACCTCAGTCCTCCTGCTACTAAATGGTTTTGCATCTAATGGGTTGTTGATCATGAGGAAGCCTCATGAAACCTCGAGTCATAAAGCTGAATGATTCTTCGTGCTGCTGAAAAGAGCTGTAAAATCTGATCAAGCTTGGTTGCAAGTATCCAGTTTTTGTCTCCAGTGTTATTGATAACCACATATTGTTATCCACATTGATTTATGCTACGTATTTCAAATATTTCCTGTGTATTTGGATCCATGAACATGGGAAGTAGGGGTGCTGAGGGGCTGCAGCACCCCCTAAAATCAGGCATAATAAAACTAGTTTACTGGGATTTACTGTAAATGCATTGACACTAGTATTTGTAGTGGAAGTTTATCGATAATATGCCAATCACGGTTGATCACATTGAGGTGGTTAAGGAAGTTTAGAGTGTCCCACTGAATCAAAGATCAGTCACATGGTCAGACTGATCCAAGGAGTTCAACCCAGCTACACCTAGAGTACATAATGCAATTAATGCCATGTAGAGTGATACATATGGGCCATTAGTACAGGATGTGTCATGTGGTTATAGATCTAGTAACTAGAGCTTGCTCCAGGTTTTAGAGATATAAAAGTACTGTACTCTGTGTCCATAGTCCATCAGTGAGAGGTGTCTCATATGAAAGTGACCATGAACTCGAAGGCTAAAAAATTCAACAGATGCTTCTCCATGGCAACCAAGCAATCCAGTGATGAAGACCTTGTATCTCTTTAAAAAAATATTCTTGTGACAAAACCCAGTTATATTATCAAGAGGTTCTTTTTGGAGCATCAGAAAATCTTTATAAATTAAAGGATGGAGAAGTGTGGTAATATACGTCTGTTAGTAAAGTTTTAAGACAAGGTTCATGAACTCAAGGCCTTGAACTTATCCCATAGATCCATAGAGCGACGTCTTCCCGGTTCCCTTCCATCCTCTTGCCGCCAGCCAACTACTCTCCGGACTCCTCCATCCATCAACAATCCCGATTCCTCCATCCCTCAGTCGTCATCCCTTCATACCTCCGACAATACATCATCTCGGCTCACCTTTACCCACAATATGCAATAACTCTGTAAAAATCCTTACTGGTGCAGTCTTTGTTAGGAAATAAACATCCAGTAGGGAAAATAAATTCAACTCGACAGCTCAAACTAAAACTAAAAGATTAATTTTAACAAATTTTACCTGATGTTTTCGTGCCTCTAACTTCTCTCACCAGTCTAGAAACTCTAACTTCTTTATGTAACACCTCTGCTTCATTATAAACCAGCCTCTAAAGAAGCATGTTTTGCTTCCTTTAACCTCTCGTCTAGTCGTCTGTTACCTCCGGAACAGCGAGGAGGCGAATTAGAGGTAAATCAGTGAAGGAGACTCTTGTTTTATGGATGAGGAGACTGTGGGGGCGGGCGGGCGAGAGACATTCAGGTGACTCATCCTTGTTAGAGAGAGAGAGAGGGGGGAGTGGAATTAGAGTGAGTTGTGGTCTTATAAAGTCAGGTTGTGTGAGTGCGTGCGTGTGTGCATGTCCAAGCCCTGTTTATAATTTGTTTTATTGATCTCACACACTCATTAGAGGGAAAATCAATGGAGGAGGAGGTCAAAGAGAACAATTAGCGAGGTCTTGATGACTCAGGGTGTGTTGTAGCCTGTGTGTATTTGTGTGTGTTTAGGGACTGCGTTTCCCTTTTCCTTGTCTCTTTACTGCTAATACTTCTTAAAGGCTGTCTTTAGTCCACACAGTTTTTAATTCTGGCTAATTAAACTTTGTTAATTTGTGGAGAGCATTGCTGAGACAACAACAAACTTAATATGCTTATAAAAACTGCAAATATGAAAAAAAAAAACGTAATAATCATAGGCATGTAAAACTTAATTTCCGCTTCTAAATGTCAGTAACGAGCCATGTTGTCTGTATTTTTCACTTTTTTAATATTTTCTTTACTTGCCAACTGAGCCGTCAGTTCAGTTTGGCCTCAGAAGTCATATTGTTTGGCAAACTGAAACAAACTGGGAGTGTTAATTAGCTCTGAGTTGTGTTTGAAGCTCTGTCACAAATTCAAAGTGACAAAATAAAGTAAACTTTAGGCAGTTGTCACCTAAAAAGTCCATAAAGCTGGAAAAATCCATCGCTGATGCTGGTGAAACAGCTCCAGGAAACAAACATTCAATTTTTTGCAAAAGCATGTTGTCTTTTTGTTCAGGTGAACTGGACATTGCATTAAAAAAAAAAAATCACTGCACCACTGTGCCACCCTGCTGCCTGGGCTGTCAATCAAACCTGCTCTCACCACACCCACACAGAAGACCAATCAGCCACAAGGAGTGGAAACACCTTGGAGTGTTTGTTTTTGTGTGTGTTAATGACAACCTGTATCATCAGACTGTGGACGTGCATGAAGAATATACAGATCTCCTCCAGGATGGATGGACATGAGGTAAGTGTACAGTCAGACTTCAGTGTGATGTTGCTGCTGAAACTCTAAATAATGCAGAGATGTTGTTTGGCTTCCTGGTCTCAGAGGATCTCTTTGTGTTGTGAAATATTTTGCTGCCATCCAGTGGCTGTGATATTGAAGGACCATGTACTACAAATAATATATGTGCACAAATGCTTGAGTTTTTAAAACCATGCTCATATTTCTGACTTTCTTTCACTATACATGAGCAAAAAATGAACTTGAAGGCACATTTATGATATATGATTGTTACATAGTGTAACTTTAAAGCATGTTATTTTATGGTATAAAAGTTACACAATGTCACCTTAAATATGAAGTGTGATCAGCAGAGAATGTGTAAAGTCATGTGTAAATAAAATAAATATATTTTATATAACGCAGTTTTTTCAACATATTTGGGGTCAGTAATTTTATATAACGCAGTTTTTTCAACATATTTGGGGTCAGTAAATGTAGTTGTGATATTTCACCACTAGGTGTCAGAGTTTCAGCAGCTCAGTGCGCAGAGGAAACACGAAACCTTCAACATGAACCGACATCGTTCAAAATAAGATCCTCCTCCGCCTCACTGCCATGTATCACAGAGTTTATTTCATAGATGAGGCTTTTATTTTTTGGAGGCGACAGTAAACGGAAGTCTTATTTTGTAGTCTTGCCTGAGCTTCACGCATCTTTTCATGGCAGCGTTCAGAGGCTGATCCACGCGTCGCACACCATCACTCGTGTGTGCACGCGTTACTATATGAGGCTACGCACTTGGCGACACACACGGATGCGGAGACATGATGTGACATTCGGCCGCGCGTAATTTGCGCATTTGGAAAGCGTTGCGCGCGGTACAATGACTCACCGCTGTGTGTGTGTGCGCGGTGATTTGTCTGTTTCTGGACGCCTGATGCTCTTGGAGTGAGTCCAGGGATGCTGCGGCTTGTCTGGCTGCCGGAGTGCCTCCGCGCAACGACGAGCTGCGCCCTCCACATCTGCTGAACAGGAGAGGCGCGTATCAGACGCGGATTTGTGCGACCTTATGATTTGACTCTCACCGGGGGGAATAACCCGTTATGGATCTCTGGGACATTTAAGCGTCTGCTGTGGTGATATCGCTCTCTGCTGGGACTGTCGGAGTGCACACTGTTCCTCATTCACAGCCTGCAAAATGGGGAATAGTTTCTCCAATTTGGGTGCCTTCCAGTCTTTGCACATAGTCATGCTCGGCTTGGACTCTGCGGGCAAAACCACCGTGCTGTACCGGCTGAAATTTAACGAGTTCGTCAACACGGTGCCCACCATCGGCTTCAACACGGAGAGGATCCGGCTCGGCGGCGCGGGGGCCTCCAGGGGCATCAGCTGTCACTTCTGGGACGTCGGGGGGCAGGAGAAGCTGCGGCCCCTGTGGAAGCCCTACAGCCGCTGCACGGACGGCATCGTGTACGTGGTGGACTCCGTGGATGCCGAGAGGCTGGAGGAGGCCCGGACCGAGCTACACAAGATCACCCGGTTCTCTGAGAATCAGGGGACTCCGCTGCTGGTCATCGCCAACAAACAGGATCTGCCCCGGGCGCTGGATGTCGGGGAGATAGAGCGGCAGCTGGCTCTGGCTGAGCTGAGCCCCTCCACTCCGTACCACGTTCAGCCGGCCTGCGCCATCATAGGAGAGGGGCTGGATGAGGGCATGGACAAGCTGTATGAGATGATAGTGAAGAGGAGGAAGTCACTGAAGCAGAAGAAGAAGAGGCAGTGATGGCAGATTTTAGGCTGGACGATGGAAAAGAAATACATTCTACAACCTACAGGAGGAATTTAACAGTGATACTTAGCAGATAAAAACACCATCAAGCATAAATATTAATACTGATCACCACAGAAACATTGCAAGTCTCCATATATATATTTATAGTGATGCTATATGAGCTAAAAAATAGAAATATTGTCACTCATAAGAAGATTGTATATGAATGTTATAGAGGGTAATAATGAAGGTAAAGCTGCCTAAACTCCACTTACCAACATTTTTATTTGCAGAGAACAACTAGAAAATCATAAACTATAAATATGAATGACACAAACTCACAAAACAATTCTAATAATCTCGAATGGCTTGCCTTGATCGACTGTTTTAACCCTCTATACAGGTAGATTGTCTCCCTGATGTAGGAATATTAATAGGACTGTTTCTTTTGGGGATGTCTGAAGCGGAGATGTTTTATAAAGTGTATGGATCTCCTGGCATGGCTCCCTTGTTGCTGCCTGTGTTGCACAGACTGTTGTAAATGTAATTAGGGATGCACTGATGCACAGACTGGTGTTACACCAAAGATGATTCCCCTCTGAGAAGACAAAGACTCTTTATCGCTCCCATCCTTCATTGTTTTGGTTATTTTATGTACAATCTTCCCGGTGGCTCTGAGGTGAAACCTGAAATGTTTGGTTGAGATAAGGCTGAGACGACAACTTTAGGTTCTGGAGGGTGCTCTGAAGTCTCAGCGATATAGGAATATTTAATCTCTTTTGTAGCGTTTTGTCTCAACAAAGATGTGGGATAAAAAGGGCTCAATGTTTGTTGCTCGCAGGTAAAGATAAGCTACATTTTCGAAGGGAAAATATGTTGCATTTCACACACTTAGGTATGGCTTCCATACTGTCTTCACGGAAACAAGCAATCTTAGGAAGAGAGGAGAAAAACTTGTGGTTTAAGGTTATGAAATTCATCCATCTTATCATTTTGCACTTTCTGAGTCTTGCCCAGAGAAGCTGCCTCCTCTGGAAGCCATATTGGAGGTCTGATTCTGACTGTTCATCTCAGATCTACAACAACTTTACATGTAGCCGTCTATTTTTAGCCTGGGTGAAGCCACCTTTTCTTCCAAGAAAAGTAACAAGTAGCTAGTTGCTAAGTAAGTTGCCAGTGGACACCATGTGTTAGTTTAGCCAATTAGAGCTCACAAAGCTCCAGCTGCAGTGATTTGCTTGTAGAGATCGCATTACCAAGAAAAATAGGCTGGATTTGTTGCTAGATTCCTCTTTTAGATACATGAATCTCGAAACACAGATAAATGTAGCAATGGCTGTGTATATTATTTGTGCACCAGATTCCTGCGAGATCGGTGACAGGCTGCAAAGTGTCCAAATTTCAAATCTTTTTTTTTTTAGGCACATTTTTTCTCCTGCGTTCAAAATAATTCTGTTTTAAAGGACCAGTGTGTAGGATTTAGCAGCATCTTTTGGTTGTAGAAATGCACCGTCTCCTTCCTATTGTGAAGGAGAAACTACCGTGGCTGTGTGCAAAACACACAAAAGGTCCTATCTAGACCTAGTGTTTAGTTTGTCTGTTCTGGGCTACTGTAGAAACATGGCGGACCCTACAGAACCCTGCGGTCTCTGTAGAAATGAAAGCTCATTCTAAGGTAACAAAAACATAACTTATTTCAGGTGATAAAGACTTAAAGATATGCATAGGTAAAAAGCAGGGCTTGACAGGTGGGTGCTAATAAAGATGGGTGGCTTGTTTTAGCAACCAGGCTTCATTCAGCCAACCTCAGCTCTGTGTATTTGCCCATTTTTAGAATAGCCATGACATCACAGAGACTACGTCCATATTTATACAGTCTATGGTTGAACTGCCATGTTTCTACAGTAGACCAGCATAGACAAACTAATCAACCTCACCTCTAAATGTCACTAAATCCTACACACTGGACACTTTTTAAACAATAGTGCCATTTTGTAGTTATATTTGTTGTGACAGTTCACAACAAAACACTACGTAGTCATCAGCATAGAGTAATTTTGGGGCATAAGACTCAAATCAGCATCCTTACGGTTCTCCAAAATAAATACTAGTTATGGCATCGGCTATTCCTCAGAGTTATTGAGAAAGTGTTTATAAGTGCATCACATGGTGTCGACCTGCTGGCAGTGACGGGACAGAGAGAGAGACAAGTGGCAAAGTCTTCCTGTAAAAATGATGTAGTAAAACAAACCGACGGGCTGGAACCTGTTAAGCTGCTCCTCCCCCCAAAAAATGACTTTTTCTCTTATTCAGAATCAGAAATACTTTAATAATCCCAGGAGGAAATTATTTAATTATTATATTGAAGGTTATTTAATCATAAATATTCCCTCCAGTTGAATGATAAACCAAAAGATGCTGCATGGGGAAGTTTTATAATCGAATTTATGCCCCTAAATACCAACTCAATGTTAACACAATCTTCCACCCACATGATTGACAGCTTGCAGAATAGTTTATAAAAAAGTCACCGAAATGAGAATTTTGTCTTAACTGACAGGACTGTTGAATGTCTCACATGGACTGTTGTCTAATGCCGCGTTCACGTCTAAACAGAAGAAGAAACGGGAAAGCAAAATCCTGCTGCTGCAGCTCGATGTTATGGATTTTAAATGATAAACTGCAGCATGCTCCTCACCTTTAAAGTAGATTTGATTGTGTTCTTAGGGTCATTTTTTATCATTTAATATGTTGGAATGCTACAAAAATCTCCATGTCATAATTGTAATAACCACAAGGGAGCAGACGTTGTTTGTCTTTTTCACACAATCTAAATTATATTATTATATTTCCGACATAAATCCGACGTGAACGTGGCATCCCTTTTTTCTGCAGTATTCAGTCGAGCTGTGTTCAACATTGCATGACAGCCACTACTACTTCAGACGATGTAAATTATACAGTATAGTATTACAGCCAAGATACAGCAAGACCAAACAATGTATTACATGCCAAAATCGGGGAAAAAAAGGAAAAAAGTATTTTTGGGATTAAACTCTTTGTAATTGAACTTGTGTGTTGTCTGGTTTCTTAAACTTTAATCAGGGTGGGAAATTCCCAGCCGCTCCCAATTCAGTGCCAACTGTCTTGTTAAAAATTAGTTACTTTATTACTCATTAATAAATATTTACTTGAGGGCGTAAAGATCTTTTAAATATATTATTACATTTTGGGTTGCCTGGCTTATTAGGAAGTGGGAAACACATAAGTACTGATTAAAGTTTCATTGATAAATATTAGACAGATAAGCAACTGTGTAGTAATTGTAACTACTGCCTTGATAATGTTAATAAATCATTTAATTATGTTTTGGATCAGTTTCAAACCATTAATAAGATTTTTTAATAACCCCTAATAAACACTGAGTTTTATAATAAGTACTGCAATCCAAAATGTATTAATGTGTTATAATTAATGACTTTTATAACAATTAATTAAAGCATTAAAATTGTGTTACCAACTGGCACCATTTTCTTTTTAATTGGCAAAATAGCCAACATTGGATTGGAGGTAAATGTCCAGAACTTGCCTGAGAATCTTTTCTCATATTTCTTCACTATCAAAGTGATCCAGTGATGGTTCTCTGTTTCTCATGTTTGACCGGCACATCCCACAAATGCTCGATTTGGATTTAGATCTGTGGAATTTGGAGGCCAAGTTGTGTTCCTTCAATTTCTGAACCATTTTTGCTTTGTGGCGGGGACGCATTATCGTGCTGAAAAAGGCCGCTGCCATCAGGGAATACTCTTGGCCGCCCATGACTCGGTTCACTGCTTATAAATGTCAATTATTTTGTTAAATTAACGTTTTAAGTCCAATTAGTTTGTGCTTTAATGGGTTGTAAACAAGCCATGAACCTAGAAATATATATATTTTTTTTGATGGACCAAAAGGAAGTAAAATTAGAATCTCAGATTTGAAGTTGTGCATCTTGTGAATGGAAGAGTGAATGAAGCCAAATTAGATAGTAGTTTTGATTGTGCTGTAAATCAAGCTGACAAAGCTACTATTTCCAGAAACAGAAGTACATGCAAACTACATGTTGTCCTTATTGTTTACTGGCCTTCTCTGTCTAGTGCCAAATTTACCTTTCTGCTCATTGTGTTTACAGTTTAACTGTCTCCCATCTTATTATTATGGTTTGTGCAACTCGTGTGTAACTCAAAGTCACGTCAAAGTGAATCACTGATGAGGAAAATGTTCGTTTCCTTCAGTTATTTACATGTTTGGTGTAATTGTACTTTGTGCTCCTGAAATAAGATGTTTTTTTTTTTATCTCTCCTCTGGGATTAAATTCAATGGAAGTAAAAATATGCACGTTTACTGATTTATTTGAATATCAGACTTATCGGGAGCTGGAGAATGAGGCTTATAGACAAAAGGTCGCTGGTTCATGGGAATCAAGTCTCTGTAAACATTAAGAAATACTTTTAGCTTTGATTGGATCTCAGCGGAAGTCTGGTTAGAGGAAACATGAGCACTGTGTGGTACATTTTAGTCACATGTAGGCAAGTGTGGTATCTTCTTCTTCTTTGCCATAGAGCTTCACTAAAACACACAGACGTGCCACACTGTTGCACACCACCAACTATTTCAGTGATTTTGGTGAAACTGGATCATGATTTATGGTGAAAATGTTTTCTGGTTTTCCCTCTGATGTCCTCCGGCTTGATGTTTGGTTTGGATCATAAGTAATATGATCATGACAAATACACAACAAGCAAGTATATAAGTATAGAACAATATAATAAGCATATTCATCCCCAGTAGAACATGATTCTACATATCTTCTTTTCAAACAGCATAGAGGCTTGCGCTGTTTCTTTGTGTCTTTACCTTCTCCGTGTTTCTGTGGGCGATGGTGAATGGGATTTTAAGTTATATTTGTGGATGATGATAATCCCTCACACTTCCACCCTTGCAAAAAAAAAAAAAAAAACGTTTCTGCTGAGCGTGCAGAAGCTTTGATTCTGACGAACAAGAGCAACGTTAACGCGCTCTAATATCCATTTGGCTGCTTGCATGTGCGGGAGTGAGATTATTTTATTTTAGCAGATTTGTATTCTGTAGTTAGTCACATGAATACTGTGGCAGCTAAACCACAGGGTTTTCAGGGTTCTACCTATGTTTTTGTAGAGAATACTGTTCAAGTTAAGTATTCTCATGCAGCATTCTCAGTAAAATATTGAGTATTATTAAAGCAGATAGATATATTATACACATATCGTGACAAACATCGGTTTCAGATCTCGTGTTTTGATGAAGGTCGTCCTCAGTCCAACATGCTGCAGATTGAATCTGTCGTTACATAACCTCAGTTTACCATTTAATGTTAGTAAAGGCAGCTTTTGTTGAGTCAACAGAGGCTTTAAGTCTGTTTAATGGCAATAAAACTGCCCTGATTAAGGTCGCTAGTCTTCTAGTTTCCTCTTGGACTTTATAAACTCTTGTTTTAGCGCTCTGCCTGGCCTTTATGGCCCCTCTAAATTCAGGTTTTTGTCTGTCCACTCTTGGTGATAGGTATTTCTAAGCTCTAGTTTTACAAACACAGAAACCTTGTCCTGGTCTGAGTTCCTTAATCTTTTCAGCTTTGATCTCAACCTCTAAAGTCTTTGTAAGCTCACGTGTAAGTCTTGTTAAGATGTAGCTTTTGTATTTTTAAGCTGTGGTCTATTTAAATGTCTTGAACTTTGAACGCCCCGGTCTTGACCTTTATAAATTCAGAGCGTTACCCTCTGTTTTTTCCGTCTTTAGCTGTGGGTGTAAGGATAGCAATGTTGGTTGGTCTGTTGGTCAGTCTGCTTTGGTCTAGACTGAAATATCTCAACAAGTAGTTGATGGATCTTCATAAAACCTTGGACAGACAGACATGGTCTACAGATGATAATCCCTATACTGACTTTGGAGATCCCTTGACTTTCTGTGGTGTTACCATCTGGTCAAACTTTAAATTTGTCACTTTGTTTCTGACCAAATACTAAAAAAACGATTGACAGTCCAGTGCGGCGTGGCTGTTGAGCCTTGATCCTGTTAATAAGCTTTTCTCTGTATGTTCTGATCTCTTTGTCAAATCTGGTCTTTTTTGCTTTTTCCTTAGTTTTTCCAAGTTTAGGTCTCGTAAGCTCAAATGTATTCCTGTCTACACAGTGACAGAAATGTAAATTTTGTCTTTGTTAAGTCTGGCCTAGTCTCTAAGTTCTGGTCTTTCTACACAGTTGTTTCTTTCTTTCCAAGGACACACCTCTTGGTCTTAATAAGCTCTAATTTCTGCTTTGATTTTGTTTCAATGACACTGTCCTCAAAACATTACACCTAAGACAAAGTAGAAATTAGACAATGTTGCATGTAAATGTTGAGAGAATATCCTTCATTCAGCACTCCACTCAAATCCTCTCTGAATACATAATCATTTCTATTCTTCTGTGCAGAATGGATCAATCACACTTTGGATTGTAGCGTTGCATCCCGTTTCAGGCGCAGGCTAATCCGGCTGAATTTCCTCCTGTCAGCAGTGTGTCAGGGTGAACCTAGAGTCACTGCTGATGTCACAGCAGAGGCTTCATTTGAAACATGGCTCATTATCATTTTAATTACAGGCTGGGAAAGACAGGGAGAGACTAGAGCCATCAACAAGTAATTTAAAGTTGAATTACTTACTTGTTTTCAGGGTGTTTTCCTTTAAAACTGTCTTAGATGTTTCACTTGGCTTAGTATCATTTTTATGACATAATATTTGCCACAGAGACAGCGTTAAAAACTGATTTACTTGAAAGCAAAACATAAATTACTGTAGAAAGTCTGTAGAAAGTCTCACAGCTTTAGATAAAAAAAAAAATTGTTTCTGAACTACCATCACCTAAAATGTCATTGTGGCCTCTGTTGAATTCATTTGGTCTCAAAAACTTTTAAATTTCTTACGCAGGAACCCTTGGATTGCATTGTGTGACGACATGAGTAAAAAGGAGAGTGTAAAAAATGACAAACACTGTAGATTTAGATGCAGACTGTGTCGGATTTATAACTTTAATGAGAGCTGTTTGCTGGAGCGTGTCATTACCATGTTAAATTACACAGCTCACCTCTGTAATACAGAAGGCGGGTCCCTCTCCAATGCGACTCCCCCATATGATGCTGGGAACTGACGGGAATGAACCGTAAAGAGAGAGAGAAACTTTCTGTCTGTCAGACTATTTTCAGAGAAGTGTCTAGAGCCGATGACGTCTGTGATGTCACTCTCAGGTTTATGGGCATTTTAAAGGGGGCTGTAATCAGCAGGAAAGTACATAGCATGGCAAATATTTCCCCTTACAATTAACTTTAACGATCAAAGCCATATTATGTGTTCAGATGAAAAAGTACATCTGTCCTTTAAATTTGTTGCCCCCTTTCTTGTCGATTTTCAACAAAGAATTAATCAATCTAGCTTTTTTTTGGTGGTTTTAAAGTGATACAGTTTTAGAAATGGTCTTTACAGTCAATGGTTTGGACACATCTTCTCAATTAATGTCTTTTCTTTGCTTCTCCATGCTACACATTGGGAACCACACATGCAGATACCACCAGTGTTGTAGCTATTTTGAAGAATCTATAGAAGAAGAAAATATAAAACACATTTTGCTTTGTTTACATCGATTATTTCATAGTTCTGATGTGTTTGGTGTTCATCTACAAAAAGTAATACAAATAAAGAAAAAACATTCATTGACAAGGCGTGTCCAAACATTTGGCTGGCAGTGTAAATAATTAATCTTTGTTCCAAAATCAGAGGTTGGAAATGGGTCATGCATTTGAGTGCTTTTAGTCATAAATAATGAAATAAATTTGGCCAAAACAAAAATGTTTTTAGGTTAAAAAAAAAAAGGAACAAATCCACCATCATTCTGTACAAAGACCATAAGAAGATAACCACTAGATGGGGCAATTCCCTTTTTTTGTTGTGTTTTTTGCAGTGCTGACATTGGAATGCAAGCTCTGATCTTCTTTATATGTTTTGCTTTTTACAGGCCCAGTCTCAAATCTAGTTTCATCAGCTTTATTATAAATGAACTTGTATTTAATGAAATGACCACAATCAAACTGACTGACTGAAAGTCCGGAGCCAGATAAATTAGTCCAGGACTCCTAACTCTGTGGTAAAATCTGGGGTTCTGCTCTTAAGGCCAAAAGCAGAGGACCTCAGACCCTGGATGTTCCAACATGAGATAATAAATGATTTAGATTTCATTCAGTTTGAAATTCAAAATGTTGCATTCAGTGTTAAACCTGAACTTGACCTATCAGGTGGGAGCAGAGCAGGCTGAGCATGTGTTGGATGTCTCTCAGCTGGCTGTGTGGCGGTGTAGGGGTGGGGTTAGAGGTTTGAGTGGTAAGGGGGGGGTCTGCTGCTCTCCTCACCACCTGAGCATAGCTCAGTGGGACGGGGTGTGGCTCCTGGTTATGGCGCTGGGGTGGGGCTCTTGGGGGCAGGAGGGGCTCTGGTGAGTTAGAATCATTTTATGTTTCTGTGATGTCATCTTAAATCAGAATAAGACACAGACAGAGGAGTTTCTGTAAAAAGGGCCCAAGAACTTGTCCAACTACAAAAAACTATGAAATATAACAATGTCTGAACTTTGAACTTTTTTTTTTGTTTGTTTTAATTTTTTTTTTTTTTTTTTTGCGTTTTTTTGCGTCCTTGGAGCAGGGGACTGGAGAAAACCCGGAGAACTCGATGTTCTTTAGTTCTCCCTCCTCCTCTTCCACCTCTGTGGTTTCCTCAACCCCAGAAAGTGACGGGTCCTCTTCCAGACAGAAGGTGGTTCTGCTGTCCTGTCTGGAAGATTTCCCGAGCCTCTCTCTGGGATTCGAGGGCCAGTGCAGGACTGATGGTCGCCTGCCTCGCACTGCTGTCCTCAGCCGGCTCGGGTGGTTCGAGGGCCAGTGCAGGACTGATGGTCTCTTCCTGCTCGCACTGCTTGTCCTCAGTGGCTCAGCCTCCTTTGGTGGTTGGTTGTCATTACGGTCGTGATTTTTTGGAGAGCCTCTCTCTCAGCCGTGAACTCAGTGGATAGCTTCAGGCTGAGTGAGATCTGAAACTGAGCTCAGTTTTCAGGTTGTCCAGCTCGCTCTCAAAAATCTTTTTGCTCTCATGGGGCATTTGCTGCAGGACAGTGATCTCCTCTGCCATCTGTTGACGGATGGCTTCCTGCTCAGCCCTCACGTTTTGGGTCATACGGAAGCCCTCTGACACTGAGACTGCATGAGACTTGACTTCCGTTTCAAGCTCACGCTGCAGGGTCTCGGCCTGCTCTCTGACCGTGGGGACTTCGGCCATATTTCTGGGTAGCTCGTGCATCTTTCCAGTTCCTTCTCTAGAGTCATGTTCTTTTCCTTTTCAGCTTCAATCTCGGCAGAGAACTTGTCCTGACTGAGCTTGTGTGTCTCTTGCAGCTCCTCATAACTTTTCTGCAGGAGTTTCTTCTGCTCAAGCTCCTTCTCAAGGTCAAACCTCAGGGTGTCAGCCTGCTGCTTGACCTCATGGAGTGACACCTCACCGCCTGCTCCAGTTGTTCTTGGAGAGTCTTGTTCTTGTCTCTCTCTTCCTGGAGTGCCTTGAAGGCTTCTTCGTAGTCAGACTGCACGAGCTGCTCTGCAAGATCTCATTATCAAGATCCTGCTGAAGGTAAAAGGCTTGCTTTTTGAGCTGGGGACATCATTTTCATACCTGGCTGAGCACTTGGTAAGAAATGTGGAGGCGTTCCAGTTCCTCCGGAAGAAGCTTGTTCTTGTTTTGCTCTGCCTGGAACTTTCCTCATAATGAGGTGAGCACCTGCAGCTCCTCATAGTCCGACCTGCAAGAGTTTTCTTTTTCTTCCTCTTGGTGTTGTCGCAGACTGGTTGGCGATCTTTGCGGTGCTGAGAGTTTCTGGATTGGTGTACTTCTTGAGTTCTCTCTAGCTCCTCCTTGTCTCTTTTTCCTTTTGATGAACGACTCCTTCAAGGATTTTTGTCTCTTCAGCTGTGCTTTGTTTCCTCCAACTCTTGGTTGAGTTGGCAGCTGGTCTCACAAAAGCAGCCGCGTACGGTCTGCCTTCATCGCTCTTCTGGTTACCACTGGGGTTCCCCGGGCGCTGCATTTTCTTTCTTTGGCTGGTAGTCAGTCACAAAGTAGGCTTGTAGGTTTGCAGTTGTAGATTCTGACGAACAGTTGTATTCTGTATCAGTCGTTGTCTCTTTGCAAATTGTCTTTTTCTGGCTCTTTCTCACTGTGGTATCACGATTTGAAAGGTCTGAAATGATCTGACTGACTGAAGCGTCGTGGCCTATATACCGTCCTGATGATGTCACAATGCATGTGCCTTTATGTGTGGTTTGCTCTGATCTGTACAGTTCATTTGCCGCCCCTTTTTCTCTGATTTGTTACATTCTAAGTCAACATGGTGTAATTCAAACGTAAACACATGGTTGCACTGCCAATATGGCGGCAGCCAGAGCCACCACACTCTTCAGAAACCTGTAGGTGACGTCGTGGATACTAAATCAATTTCAAATCAAATCAATTTTATTTGCATAGCCCAAAGTCACAAAGTACATTTGCCTCAGAGGGCTTTACAATCTGTACAGGGAGTGACACCCTCTGTCCTTAGACCTCGGTTCGAGTGAGGAAAAACTTGCTCCAAAAACCCTTTAACAGGGAAAAAGGTGGAAGAAACCTCAGGAAGAGCCATAGAAGAGGGATCCCTCTCCCCAGGACGGACAGACGTGCAATGGATGTCACGTGTACAGGACAAATCAACACAAACATATTGTACAATGACTGATAAAATGACAATGAATTATAATGAATGATAAAAATGATTACAGTAATAGATATGGTAACAATAATGACAGTAGTAATATATGTAGTGGGCGTCATGCAGGATCACAGCAGCAGCCACGATCCACGAGAACCTGCTGGACGACAGAGCACAGAAACTCCGGGGAAGTTTGGTTAGTAACATGCATTAATGGAGACATGCCACAGATGGAGAGATATGGAGAGATATAGATATAGTTGCTATATCTATATCTCT